>NW_024882896.1:0-164838 GCF_019059575.1 Amphibalanus amphitrite
CATGAGGAGGAGCAGCAGCGCCAAAGGCAAGAAGAACAGGAGCAGCAGCGTCAAGGCAAGAACAGGAGCAGCAGCGTCAAAGGCAGCAGGAGCAGCAGCGTCAAAGACAACAGGAGCAGCAGCAGCGTTTGCATCAGCAGCAGCAGCAGCGAGGACAGCTGGAGCAAGAGATGCTGAACCAGTGCAGAGGCGCCAGGAAATCGACCAGGAAGTCAGTCATCTGGAGGCCGAGTCTGCGCTGCTCGAGAGAGGCCCGCCGTGTCCGGGAGAGGATCCAGCAGCTCACCGAGGAGCGTGATCACATCACGCGGCGTCTGAGCGGCGGAGCGGGCCCCTCTTCGGCCAGACAGGCGGAGGTCCAGCCGTCGCGAGTTCAGGTAAGAAACGTGTTCAGGGCAGGGGGCAGAATCTGATCGCAGCGCCTTCTTCTTACTTGGTGACAATTACATGAATATAGAAACTCAACGTGCAATACATCAGTGGGTCTTGATATGGTGTTGATCTCATCTAGCGTTTATTGATGCTAGTGCAACATGCCGGTCTCTTCTTACTAACGCGCTTTTTCTGTTGTGCTTGGCAGGACCGTCCCAGCTCTGCCGGCCAGCGGCACCAGCCGTACCCCCAGCAGCGGCCCGGTCCGGCGGCCAGCGCTGGCCATCCGTCGCTGGTCGCCCCGGCGGCGTTCAGACCGGTACCGAGCGGCCAGGCCAACCCCGCTCCGGCCGTCAACGGCTCGGGCGCTGCTGCACGCGCGCTGAATGCCGAGATGATCAACTTGCTGCTGCAGCAGCACGAGATGCGCACCACCCTGCTGAGCCAGCGTTTGGGCATGCTGCCCTTCCCATTGCCTCTGTCTCCGTCTCCGCCCATGGATGAGTTGGACCTTCGCGTGCCGCCGCCGGGCTCTCTTCACCCCTCTCTGCTGCAGGCGCACCGCAGGTCGGCTCCGCTGCCCGGCGAGCAGCCGCCCCGTGTCCCAGCTGTTCCGCCGCTGCATCAGGAACTGCTGCGGGCTCCGGAGGCGCGGCTGCCGCAGCTCCAGATGCCCCGCCAGTCGCCCGTCCAGCGGCCCAGCAGTCACGGCGCTCCGCAGCAGCTCGACGCGAGCCTGGTGGAGAGCGAGCTGCTGCGCCGTCTGCGCCAGGTCTGCGGCGGCTGCGGCCGGGCGCCGACCGACTGTTATTGTGATAGCTCGCCCGTGGATCTGACCAGAGCACCTGTCAACAAACGTAGTCACTGATCTGGTGATAGGATACAAATGTCTTCAGGACACCACCGATAAGTAAGTTTATTTACATCGACAGCCAAGGGAAGAGACAACCTTGGTCAGGGAATCAAGTTGTCAACCTTTGCGCAAAAGGATACAAGTGTCTAAAAGACACATCTGATAGGTCATTTACGTTCGACGACAAGGAGAATGAACATCATTTGTCAACTTACGTTGACAAATTGACAGATTTCACCATTTTCACCCTTTCATCATTTCACCATGTCATCATTCATGCATTGTCTTGCATTTGATGTATTGTAATTGTATTTGTTTGTGTTGTGTTTTGTTTTATGCATTTCCAGTGTAATTTATTGCATTTTTATGTCTCTTGTATTGCTATGTTGTGTTTTGTCAGATCTGTGCATTGTGTTGTACAATACGTTGTATTGTATTATTGTGCGATACAATGAACAGATAGGATTGTATTGTATTGTAAATAGTATTGTATTACATTGAACTCTGGTCGGCCAGACCGTAAAGTTGCTAATCGAGCAATAGAATAGCAATAATTTTGTGAGTAAGTTATGTAGTTTTGTCCAGACGTTGATAGGGTGAGGGAAGGGGATTACTAGCCGTGGAGGCTAGAGTCACGTAGAGGCTGCTAGTGTAGTTTGTTGTTGTCATGCCACGTCATACCACCTGTCATCCCGGCGGCGCGCTGCCGGGTTGAAAGGCGACTGCTTATCGCTTTTCATGTTAGACTTAGTGTTGATAGATTTAGTTAACCATTTGCTTGTCATCAATGTTTTTGTTTCACTCGTAGATGTTTGCTAGTGTTGTGTAGTGAAAGTGAGCTCAGGTGATGGCTTATGTACATTGCACCTGACCGATGCTTAGCCATGACGAAGTGATTGTATTGTTCCCCGACGTCCCCTCCCCCCCCCAAAAAAAAAAACTTCAAAAACGCTCAGAAAATGACATTTCGGCTTTCACCGATCAATAAAAACTACAAAATGTCTTCTGTATGTTTTATTTACTTACAAAGAGCAGCCATAAGGTTGAAACAGACTCTTTCCGCAGGCAGAAAATTGCATGCGAGAGCCTATTCAAATACATTAACTCACGCTCGCATCAATCGAACGCACCTCCCGCATGCGATTGATGCGGGAAGCATAATAATGTACTAGAATAGACTTTCGCATGCGATTTCCTGACTGCGGAAATAATCTATTTCAGCCTAGTGTGATAACTGCCTCAACAATCGGCCGACCAGAGAACCACTCAGGGCTGGTGACAGTACTTTCTGAGCTTTCTGAAGCTGAGGCCAGTTTTACCAACAGGAAAATAGCCGCCTGTCGGAATTGTCTGCCTGAAGGCAGTTTCACATACGGTAAAGCCCTATCCGCTTACGTGCCCATCGCGTTTACGCTCCGTATGTAAAACGACCTTTAGGCAAAAGCCAAAACAAGCTGGCAGGCGGCTATTTTCCAGTTCATGGGTGTCGTTTTGTATAGGCTTGGTAGGGCCCGAGCCCTAGCAATGATTTCAGAATTTTAACATTAACCCTATGGCGGTGCATGGTAAGAATGGTTTTGGTATCCCGAAATTAACCATTAGAGCCCTACCAATAAATTTCGGTAAAGTGACGCCCGTGTTCCAGTTGGTAAAACTGGCCTCAGGTCTCCAGCACATATCGCAGGTATGTTATTAACCACCACCGTACAGCAGGCTATCCAGCCTGTCAGGTCAGCCGATTAAAGTGACAAGATTTGTAAACCAGGGCAGACGGCACTATTTCCGTTTTCTGGGTGCCCCGAATTTGTATGTGAGCCATATTCAGGATACGTTGAATTGAAAATAAATATACGGCTTTCCCTATGCTTACCCTTTCGTTTCTCTTTTGGTGAGATAACCTGTGTATTATGCGGTCTAGAAATGTATTACTAATTTTTAGCGTCACACCGTCCTTGGAATATACTTTTTAATTGTCCGTACATAGATTCCAATGATTATTTGCGCAATAACTCGTGCAACATAATAATGATACAAAGAAAAGCAAACCTGTTCGTAGCATAATACAACGCCCTGGATATTATGAATTCGTAGTTAAAAGAAAACATGGATTGAGGTCCTGAATGAGGACTAAAATAGTACAAACGGGTTTCCCTTTGTTTTTCTTTTTCTTTCTACTTAAAGGCAACAGTGCTAATCTAGGGCGCGATGGAGGCTCTCACCCTCGGATTCTCACGACCCATATTTGAAGTTGTTACATCTTCCTAAGCAAAAAGTGGTACGGGCATCACAGGGCCACTTGAAATCATATGAGTGAATTCCATTTAACTATCGTTTACTAAGGATGTAGGCTACTCGCTTAGTTATTCTATTTTCATATCTATTTTCAGTCTGTAAAGCATCTGGTTAGGTACCGAGTGCGTAGCGGATCTCAATACACTTTTTCAGCTACCGAGTACGGATGGCCCGCTGAGCTATCAAGAGGGCCTTCTAATATATATCGTAGAGTCCCCTAAACTACTGAGACAATCTGAGCCTCTGAAGGACCTTTGAGCGTGTGGCGGATCCTAACCTACCGACTTTTAGCACCCAAAAGCGGACCTTATGAGTACGCGGCAAAGCCGTCTGAACAGTCGGTAGGTAATTAGTTAGATACCATCTCAATCTGAGCTAATTAGGGGGTCCTTAGCACATCACAAAACTTCTGATCTACAAAACTTCTGATCTGCCGAGGAGCCCACTCGCCCAATGAGCGCTTGACCTTTTGATTTCGCCTCTGAAGACTGAATACTTCGTGCCTCCTGTTCAGTATCAGAAGGGGCCGTTCCAAATATCCCACCTGATCGTAACATTTTCGTTGAGCCGCCACTGCGCTCGCGCCGTTCGCCGATGGTACGGTGACGGTAGCGGTGACGCCTTGTCCGGGAGGTATGCGCCTTATCTGGCGTCTGGTGCTCCCCTCCCCAGCCCCCCATCGGCACCCATTATCCGTCCGCCGCGGCCGGACCCCCGCTGTGCGGGAGGGTTGTTTGCGCGACCAGTCCCAGCCCGACTAACGGACCCTCCCCCCTCCCGCTAATCGTCTGGGCGCCGGACTGGGCACAGGCAGGCAGACCCTTCTTGGAAAGCCTGCCTTGCCCGTCCGGAAGGGCGAAAACAGGTTCTGAGACCATTGAATTACGGTACTTACCAGACGTCACATTTGGCGGCAGCGCGGCGGATGGGACCGCAGTGACATTTGACCGTGCCGTATGTAATCCAGGCGAGACCAGATGTGAGGATAAGCCGGGTCGATCCCCTGTCACGCACTCATACCTAAATTTAACCTCCAAATGTCGTCAAATTCATCACAGCCACCACATAGAGCGAAATGAAACAGTGCATTCGTCGAGATTCATCTAAGCCTATCGTGCACCACGGCATCAACGCCCCCCCCCCCTCCCTGTGCAGCGGCCCTGTCTCATCCTCAACGCTTCAGACGCCGCCAGACCGAGCAGCTTGAAACGCAACCCCTGCCTTATTAGGACATCGTCTGAGGTCGGCGTTGCAGGCTTGTGGGATGGGAACATGCATCTCGTGATACTGTTGAATTGGTGCCTATAAGTGATATTTACTTTGTATTGCTTAATTAAATCGACACATTTTAAACGTTGATTTCGTTAGAAGTGATATAAGCGGTTACATCTGGCACGAATTACCAAATCATATTACACCAGGGACTTAATTATATGATATTGCCTAATTAGTTGATATGAATAACTTTATCCAAGCAACCAAGAGGCTGGGCGAGACAAAGAACATGATGAGATGAAATAATCGCGTTTCTTATAGAAGCTGGTTGTTACTAAGGAACAAAACATCCGTAACTCAACAACAATGCTCTAATGCTATTTACTATCCATCGCCCCTTCCGTTGGGATAAAAACCATACTGGCGCTCAAGAGTCTCCACCCAGTCTGTGTCGATAAGGGCGGTTTTTGCGCCGATCAGCGTGGTGCGGTGGCCCGTATCGCCGGCCGGCCGACTGGACATGGCGTGGGCGCTGCCGTGAGAGGGAGGGAGAGACCTTGGCACGCGGGATTAGCCCGTGCACCGTGCACGGCGCTCCCAGTGCACGCCCGCCGCCGGTGCCGAGAGCAGCCCCACACACCTACCGAGTGCCATAGAGGACAGCCTCGCCGACACAATGGGTAAGTTACTGATAGGGTTGGGAAACTGAGGGTCCGATCTACAAAGATAAGAAACATTTGGTTTGAAAGCTTGCCATGGCGGAGTAATACATAATGATCGGGGAAGCTATACTGGCTAGCAGGCTCAACAAAGCAAACAGGAACTGCATTGGCCTTAGCAGTCCTTTGAGCATCGATGTCATCGAACTCGCTTCTGGCCTCTCGTATCTCGCTTCAACTTTGTTAGATTTGCATGAAAATAGCAGGATTTCGTGCCGTTTTATTTCTAGTACACATCATGGCTACCTTGCGTCCATTGGCCCACGTCATACCGGTTCACGTGAATCAGGTAAAACCGGTTGTTGGATGCTGCATCCTGAACAAAGATCGGGCGGTGGCCGAGACGAAACAGGCGGGCCACGGGGCGCGCTAAGAGGGGGGTCGTACTGCACTTATGTATGTTGCATGCAGTGCAGTGTGGAAAGTTATTATTGTCAAAAGGGCGATTGCTATATCAAATATTAGCTAGTGTTCAGAGAGGGCGAATGTTCTATGGAATAGTAGCTACTGCCAGTGTCCAGAGGGCGACTGGTCTGTGGAGTGCAAGGCTATAGAACTCCGTGGAGTGGAACGCAATGCCTGGAGAAGGGAGAAGGTTACCCCTGCATGCGATATTTGATTAAGTATACCTCCTGATCGCTGCGTTTTTAATTCTGACTTATTCAGTGGAGGAGAAATCATGTGCCTGTGGTTGGGACTCTGCTAGTTATGAATGGTGTGTGAACTGTGAATAATTATGGAGATGAACTGTTCATGCCACCGGTGCTATGTTTTGTTATCTACATTATTCATAGGTACACCCAAGGTATATAAAAACACTAGGTAAAACCGAGAAATTCCTTCAACATGAAGGCAACGGGTTCAGGTCTTGACAACTAGTGCTAGCATGATTTGCAAGATACTTGCTACGTAACTACTTTACAGATTTTCCTAATACTTTGCTATTACTTATGTTTTACGATTTAATAAGGACATATTTTTAGTTATCCTCATCTAAATTCGTTCTTGCCAAGAAATTTGTAATTTCACGGTATTATATCATGCCTTCTGGAAGCCTCGGATATCTCAGTATCTAGGCTGTAAAACTTCTTTATTCGGATATTTTTAGAAAGGAAATTAATTTTTGCATCATCTTGATATGCACTTTTTGGAAAACAACAGCTTAACATTAAATCATCGCTCTTCGAAGTGTCATTTTGTGCTCGATAGGAAGTAATGGCCCTTAAACAGAGCGTCCCTATAAAAAATCTAGAGGGAGCTGGCCTCTATAAAAATTAAAATTAGCACCAGTATTTAATTGTCTGTTAGCTGTTAGCTTCCATTAACCTTAAGGTTTTACGGAAAAAGGCTAAATTCGGCCCTAAAGGTTTCAATGTCTGTGTGAAAAATGGCACTATGGTAAAGAGGTAGTTAAAAAATGAGAGGGAGCTGGCCTCTACAAATTATTGATTTAGATAGATTGGCGTATCGAGTTTCGAATGATATACCTCATTAAACATATGGTCTTACGGAAAATGGCTAAATTTGTCAAGAACTATATCGTTTTTGTTATAAACCGTATATTAACAATGGCGACGTGCGCCACTTCCGTCGCCGACGCCATGTTGCCCGAGATATGTTAGCTAGGTTTGTATTTGTATTTGTATTTGTATTACAATTGCAGGGCAATCCACAATGCATCGTGGCTATTACAGCCCCAAGTCATAAGCTCATGGATAAAAGCATGCAGGTCAGAATCGTCACATTCATAAGCCGACAAACACCACACATCACACATCACACAGCTAAACGCGCTCACGCACCCGGCGCCATCAGCTGAGCCCGCACAGCTCGAGCGAAACACCGGTGGGACATCTCTGCGACACCGGCGGGCAGCGAGTTATATAGGGACGGCGCGCGGTACGCAAACCGGCGCCTCCCGGCCTCTGTCCTCGGCCGGGGTAGGCGGAAGAGGCCGTCCTGCCTGGTCGTTCTCTGGCGCACATCGCGGCAGCGAGTAAACGCGTCAGCCAGTGACGCGGGCTCGCCCCACCGCAGCACCTTGTACGCGAGAGTCAGCGTCTGCGCCTCCATCATCTGCCGTGGCATCATCCAGCGCAGCTGCTCCCGCAGATCGGACACATGATCGAATTTACGTTTGCCGAAAATCACTCTCACCGCAAAGTTAAGTATCTTGAGGAGCCTGTCTAAGTTTTTTTGCGTGCCGTTTCCGTATACCGAGAGACAGTATCCGATCCGCGAGAGCACCAGCGCCGTCACCAACACCTTGATGACGCCATCGGGAAGGTAGTGTCGACAGTGGGATAGGCCGATCAATACACCCATGCACTGACGGCTCAGCTCGGACACATGCGATTCCCAGGACAGAGCACTGTCGAAGACGACACCCAGGTTTCTCACCTCCGCTTGTGGTTTCAAGACTACGTTGCAAAAATTTACCTCAATGTCCGGAAGTGATCGGAGATTCTGACGACTGCCAAAGACGGCGAGCTGGGTTTTGTTAGCGTTGACCTTGAGAGCATGAGAGATAAACCAGCGACTGAGTGATTCTAAGGAGCGTTCCATGCGCGAGGTGAGTCCCCTGAGGTCGTCCTTCGGGCCGCTCACCAACACCTGGGTGTCGTCGGCGTACTGGTACACGAGTGCTCCCTCAGCGTGTAATGACAAGTCATTAGAGAAGACGGTAAACAGGAGCGGACCCAGTACAGAACCTTGGAAGACACCCATGTTGTTGGCGAGCGGCCGAGACAGCACCCTGCATCCGGACCCATCGTTCAGAGACACACTCTGAGTGTGTCCCTGAAGATAGGCGGCGAACCAGGAGATTTCAATGCCGTACTGACTGAGTTTTTGGAGAAGAATTTCATGATCGATAACGTCAAAACATTTACTCAAATCGATAAGGCATAGCATTGAAATCTCCCCCCTATCGGTGGCGGATAGGATCTGGTCGGATACGGACAGGAGTGCGGTTTCCGTGGAATGGTGCGGCCGAAAGCCATGCTGGCTGGATGAGAGGAGATGGTTGGCAGAGAGGTACCGGTAGAGCTGCCGGTGGACGGTGCGCTCGACAATTTTGGTGATAACTGGGACAAGGGAAATTGGGCGAAAGTTGGAAGGGTCAGACTGGTCACCGGATTTGTAAATGGGGCTGACTAGGGAGTGTTTCCAGGGGGCAGGGATGTCGGAACGGGTGAGGCAGGAATTGACGATGTGTAGGATGGGATCACCGATAGCTGGGAAGCCGATCTTCAGCATGCGGATACAGATACCATCGGCGCCGCTGGCCGCCGAGCTCCGCATGCTGAAGATCGTGTGTCCGAGCATCTCCCGAGTCACGGGAGAGAGGGTGAACGAACAGGCCCCAACACGGGGCAGACGCGCGTCAGTGACAGGTCCCGCCCCCTCCGTCCGCGCCCCAATCTCCGCGGCCACCCGCGGGCCAACCGAAACAAAGAACTCGTTCAGCTCGTCCGCGGTGGCGTCAGGCCGAACACAACCCCCTTCCCTCTTACCCGCCACCACAGACTTGATACAGCGCCACACTCTGGCCGGACCGCGCTCGCCGATCTCCCGCTGTATATCACGGCGCCTGTCACTCCGCACCGCGGAGCGGACGGCTCGGTTCAGCTCCCTATACTCGGCGGAGTCACGGCCGGAGCGCGCCAGCGCTGCCCGGCGGCGGGCCATGAGGTCACGCGTGGCCGGCGAGACCGGGGGCGCGGTGGGGTTTCGGATTGTCAGTCTTTTCAATGGTGCGTGTGCGTCAACAATCGGTAAAAAGCGAGTCGTAAAGGCGTCCCACTGCTCACCCACCGTCGGCGCCGCGAACACAGCCCCCCAATCTACAGAGCACAGATCACGGTTAAAAGCGGCTACATCCAGATGCTTAAAACTCCGAGATGTGATAACGATGGGTTTCACGCGCGGCTTTGGGACATCGATGAGGACACTGATAAAACTATGCGGGCTAAAATGTTTTGCTATAGCTCAGAAGTTACAGCATTACCTTTCACGGGCTGCTAACATATGGAACACATTGTTTGGTTTTTGGTCGTCTTGACTCCGTTTGGTCTAATGGACCAGTTTGTGTTTCATTTGAAATCATATGCCTTACATTTCTTACCTTACCTTACCTTACCAGTACCAAAGTTTTCCATAAATATATTATTTTATGCATTTCATCTGGATCGCGTGTCTGGCCCTCTAAGAAAATGCCACCTATTAATAAAATTTGCAATTCGCAAGACCTGGTGCCGCGGCGGTGCTGGCGAGCATGCTGCTGGCTGCTGCCATGCCGCAAGACCAAGTGGCCGCTCCGCCGCGCTGGCTGTGGCGGGAGCCGGTGGCGGCGTGCAACACGACTGCTGTGTGGCCTCTTAGTCTGCGTGTCTCGCCGCTGCGCTGGCTATGGCGGGAGCCGGCGGTGGCGACGGGTCGCAAGACTCTAGTGTGGCCTTGCTGTTGTGCCGGTCTGGGGCACAGCACAGCGGCGTCTGCCAGAGTGACGCTGCTGGTCGTCCTCCGCGCGCTAGATAGGTGATTCGCTGCTGCTCAAGGAGAATATGTTATCGGCTCCTCATGAAGAAGTTCCAGTTCCAGCTGCCTGGCCTCTCCACCCTCCGCCGCTGGACTCGAGGCTTCCGGACGTCACCTAGGATCCTGGACATAGTTCTGCAGATCATGCGCTCGTCCGCAGACACCATAACGCCGCATGAGAGGCTGCTCGTCATGTCCTTCGACGAGATCACCATCGATCCCCGCGTGGCGTACGATTCCACGGACGACGCGGTCTACGGCCCCAACGACAAGATGCAGGTGGTGATGGTCCGATCCTTGTGCAGTCGTTGGAAGCAGCCCGTCTTTCTCGACTACAACAAGGGCCTTCTCCACCGCATCATAGCCGGGAGCCGGCGGCGACGTACAACAAGACTGTAGCGTCAAGCGTGGCCGCACTCTGTGTACCGCGCCGGTGCGCTGGCTATGGCTGGAGCCGGCGGCGGCGACGGGTCACCAGCTGGATCAGTGCAGCGGTAACTCAGGTATGATAACTTATGATATGGTTGTAATTGGGCTGCTAATGCTTATACACGCGACATTATCCGGCTGGAGCTGACGGCATGATTTGTGTTGTTTTCGTGTACAACAATCTTTAAACATAACGTAACATTATATTGTCATACCGCTCAGAAGTTACAGCGTTACCTTTTCACGGGCTGCTAACATACAGAACACATTGTTTGGTTTTTGGGCTTCTTGACTCTGTTTGTTCTAATGGACCAATTTGTGTTTTATTTGAAAGCACTTATGCTTTACATTTCTTTGAACAAGGTTTTCCTTGAATATATTATATTATGCATTTCTTCTGGGTCGCGTGTCAGGTCCTCTAAGAAAATGTCACCTATTAATAAAATGTTCAATGCGCAGGTGCCGGCGATCATGCTGTTGGCTGCTGCCGTGCCGCAAGACCAAGTGGCCGCTCCGCTGCGCTGGCTATGGCGGGAGCCGGCGGCAGCGACGTGCCGCGATATCCGGTGGACGCGCCGCTGCGCTGGCTGTGGCGAGAGCCGGCAGCGGCGGCTAGCCGCAAGACCTTAGTGTGGCCTCTCAGTTTGCGTGCCGCGCCGCTGCGCTGGCTGTGGCGGGAGCCGGCGGCGGCGGCGCTCTGCAAAATACCAGCTGGAGCGGTCGAGCGAATGCTCAGGCATAATATCTCATGCCAGTGTTAACTATTTTAGCAGTTAATTGGGCTGCTCAAGTATTGGCACACGGCACCCTCTGGCTCGGAGACAGTGGCAAGATTTGTAAAGTTTGCGTACATAATCTACTATTATAAATCTTAAAAAGTCCGCCGCCGTCGGGGTTACGCAGCCGGCGTTACTCCCAAAAACGGCTATTGCGGCGCCGTCGATTGACGCACGAGGGTGAAGTTTTTACCACTCGTGGGTCACGTCATTCAACAGGTCGTATTAGATTTTGGGCACGATTCGGCCGGGGGTGCACCCGTGGCGCGTGCTCATGTGCGCCATAGGGTTAACATTAGAATCGCGACCGGCGCCGAGCAGAGGGCACGTGCTTTAGGCTCAGTTGTTCGCTTAAAAAACTAAGTGAAAAGCATACCGTGAAAAGCATCAGAGCCGGCAGGTCATTGACCTTTGACAACGAAGGCCGACACAGGGCACCGCTCGCCAAGGGGATTCGCCAGTAAATACAATTAATTTGTTTTTGCAATATCTCAACCGTTTCTGGGCCGATTTAGCTGAAACTTGGATTGTCGGTGGCAGTGTAGGGTAGGGTAGGGTAGGGTAGGGTAGGGTAGGGTAGGATATGGTAGGGTAGGTTAGGGTAGGGTAGGGTAGGGTAGTGAAGGGGTAGGTTAGGGTAGGGGTAGGTTAGGGTAGGGTAGGATAGAGTAGGGCAGGATAGGGTAGGGTAGGTTAGTGTAGGAGTAGGGTAGGGTAGGGTAGGGAAGGGTAGGGTAGGGTAGGGTAGGGAAGGGTAGGGTAGGGTAAGGTAGGGTAGTGTATGAGTAGGGTAGGGTAGGGTAGGGTAGGGTAGGATAGTGTAGGGGTAGGGTAGGGTAGGGTAGGGTAGGTCAGGGTAGTGTAGGGGTTGGGTAGGGTAGGGGTAGGGTAGGGTAGGGTAGGATAGGGTAGGGTAGGTTAGTGTAGGAGTAGGGTAGGGTAGGCAAGGGTAGGGTAGGGTAGGGTAAGGTAGGGTAGTGTATGAGTAGGGTAGGGTAGGGTAGGGTAGGGTAGGGTAGGATAGTGTAGGGGTAGGGTAGGGTAGGGTAGGGTAGGTTAGTGTAGGAGTAGGGTAGGGTAGGGAAGAGTAGGGTATGGTAGGGTAAGGTAGGGTAGTGTATGAGTAGGGTAGGGTAGGGTAGGTTAGGGTAGTGTAGGGGTAGGGTAGGGTAGGGGTAGGGTAGGGTAGGTTAGTGTAGGAGTAGGGTAGGGTAGGGTAGGGTAAGGTAGGGTAGTGTATGAGTAGGGTAGGGTAGGGTAGGGTAGGGTAGGATAGTGTAGGGGTAGGGTAGGGTAGGGTAAGGTAGGGTAGGTTAGGGTCGGGTAGGGTAGGGTAGGGGCAGGGTAGGGTAGGGTAGGGTAGGGTAGGGTAGGGAAGGGTAGGGTAGGGTAGTGGTAAGATAGGGTAGGGTAGTGTAGGGGTAGGGTAGGGTATGGTAGGGTAGGGTAGTGTAGGGGTAGGGTAGGAGGGTAGGGTAGGGTAGTGTAGGGGTAGGGTAGGGTAGGGTAGGGAAGGGTAGGGTAGGGTAGTGGTAAGATAGGGTAGGGTAGTGTAGGGGTAGGGTAGGGTATGGTAGGGTAGTGTAGGGGTAGGGTAGGGTAGGGTAGGGTAGGGTAGGGTAGGGGTAGGGTAGGGGTAGGGTTGAGTTCAAAAAGGGTCCAACATACAAAACACTTGAACACCCCGCAACTGTCACCATCCCTTACAGTTCAATTAAAAACAGCTACCCAAATCTACCCAAATAATACAGCTAAAAATACAAGTCAATCACCCAAACTAATGCACCCGTAACATAACATAAATCAAAACATACTGTTATCGCGTAAACCTGTACCTCTAGTCTACTATTATAAATCTTAAAAAGTCCGCCGCCGCCCACGCCGCCGCCGTCGGGGTTACTCCCAAAAAGGCTTATTGCGGCGCTGTCGATAGACGCAGGAGGGTGAAATTTTCACGGCTCGTGGGTCACGTAATAAAACAGGTCGTATTAAATCTTGGGCACGATGCGGCCAGGGGTGCGCCCGTGGCGCGTGCTCATGTGCGCCATAGGGTTAGCATTAGAATCGGCAAAAACAGGCCATTGCTCGGGAACGGTAAGGGCTACGGGGGTGAAATTTTCACGCCAAGTCGGTCGCGTGCACTAATTGGTCGTATTAAATTTTCGAGGGGGTGGGTTCAGCGGTGTGCACGTGGTGGGGCCGCGACCGGCGCCGAGCAGAAAGCACGTGCTTTAGGCTCAGTTGTTCGCTTAGAAAACTGAGTGAAAAGCATCAGAGCCAACGAAGGCCGACACAAGGCACCGCTCGCCAAGGGGATTCGCCAGTAAATACAATAAATTTGTTTTTGCAATATCTCAGCCGTTTCTGGGCCGATTTAGCTGAAACTTGGACTGTCGGTGGTAGTGTAGGGTAGTGTAGTGTAGGGTAGTGTAGGGTAGGGGTAGGGGTAGGGTAGGGTAGGGGTAGGGTAGAGTAGGGTAGGGGTAGGGTAGGGTATGGTAGGGTAGGGTAGGGTAGGGTAGGGGTAGGGTAGGGTAGGGGTAGGGTAGGGTATGGTAGGTTAGGGTAGTGTAGGGTAGGGTAGGGTAGGGTAGTGTAGGGTAGGGTAGGGTAAGGTAGGGTAGGGTAGTAGGGTAGGGTAGGGACTAGGGTAGGGTAGGGTAGGGTAGGGTAAGGTAGGGTAGGGTAGGGTAGCGTAGGGTAGGGTAGAGTTAGGTAGGGTAGAATTAGGTAGGGTAGGGTATAGTAGGGTAGGTTAGGGTAGTAGGGTAGGGTAGGGTAGGGTAGGGTAGGGTAGGGTAGGGTAGGGTAGAGTAGGGTAGGGTAGTAGGGTAGGGTAGGGTAGGTTAGAGTAGGGTAGGGTAGAGTAGGGTAGGGTAGTAAGGTAGGGTAGGGTAGGGTAAGGTAGTAGGGTAGGGTAGGGTAGGGTATGGTAGGGTAGTAGGGTAGGGTAGGGTAGGGTAGGGTAGGGTAGGGTAGGGGAGGGTAGGGGGTAGGGTAGGATAGGGTAGGGGTAGGGTTGAGTTCAAAAAGGGCCCAACATACAAAACACTTGAACACCCCGCAACTATCACCATCCCTTACAGTTCAATTAAAAACAGCTACCCAAATCTATCCAAATAATACATCTTAAAATACAAGTCAATCACCCAAACTAATGCGCCCGTAAGGGTAGGGTAGGGTAGGAGTAGGGTAGGGTAGGGTAGGGTAAGGGTAGGGTAAGGTAGGGTGGGGTAGGGTAGGTAGGGTAGGGTAGGGTAGGGTAGGGTAGGTAGGGTAGGTAGGGTAGGTAGGGTAGGGTAGGGTAGGTAGGGTAGGGTAGGGTAGTGGTAAGGTAGGGTAGGGTAGGGTAGTGTAGTGTAGGGGTAGGGTAGGGTATGGTAGGGTAGGGTAGGGTAGGGTAGGGTAGGGTAGGGTAGGGTAGGGTAGGGTAGTGTAGGGGTAGGGTAGCGTAGGGGTAGGGTAGGGTAGGGTAGGGTAGGGTAGGGTAGGGGTAGGGTAGAGTAGGGTAGGGTTGCGTTCAGTATCATCTTAACTTACAAAGGGCTCGAATAACTCGCATGCATCACCATCATACTTTACAGTTCAATTAAAAGCAGTTACCCAGTTCTTCACAAATAATACCAATAAAAATGCAAGTTTCTACACCCAAACTAATGCATCCGTTAATCATACATATCAAAACATACAGTTATCGCGTAAACCTGTACCTCTAGTCTACTATTATAAATCTTAAAAAGTCCGCCGCCGCCCACGCCCACGCCGCCGTCGGGGTTACTCCCAAAAACGCTTATTGCGGCGCCGTCGATTGACGCAGGATGGTGAAATTTTTACCACTCGTGGGTCACGTAAATGAACAGGTCGTATTAAATTTTGGGCACGATGCGGCCGGGGGTGCGCCCGTGGCGCGTGCTCATGTGCGCCATAGGGTTAGCATTAGAATCGGCAAAAACAGGCTATTGCTCGGAAACGGTAAGTGCTACGGGGGTGAAATTTTCGCTGTAAGTCGATCGCGTGCACTCATTTGTCGTATCAAATTCTTGAGGGGGTGGGTTCAGCGGTGTGCACGTGATGGGGCCGCGACCGGCGCCGAGCAGAGGGCACGTGCTTTAGGCTCAGTTGTTCGCTTAAAAACTGACTGGAAATAATCAGAGCCGGAAGGTCATTGACCTTTGACAACGAATACCGGCGCCGGGCACCGCTCGCCAAGAGGATTCGCCAGTAAATACGATAAATTTGTGTTTGCAATATCTCAGCCGTTTCTGGGCCGATTTAGCTGAAACTTGGACTGTCGGTGGTAGTGTAGGGTAGGGTAGGGTAAGGTAAAGTAGGGTAGGGTAGGGTAGGGTAGGGTAGGGTAGGGTAGTGTAAAGGTAGGGTAGTGTAAAGGTAGGGTAGGGTAGGGTAGGGTAGTGTAGGAGTAGGGTAGGGTAGGGTAGGGTAAGTGTAGGGTAGGGTAGGGTAGGGTAGGGTAGGGGATTGTAGGGTAGGGTAGGGTAAGATAGGGTAGGGTAAGGGATTATAGGCTAGCGTAGGGTAGGGTAGGGTAGGGTAGGGTAGGGTAGGGGTAGGGTAGGGTAGGGTAGGGTAGGGTAGTGTAGGGGTAGGGTAGGGTAGTGTAGGGGTAGGGTAGGGTAGGGTAGGGGATTGTAGGGTAGGGTAGGGTAGGGTAGGGTAGGGGATTGTAGGGTAGGGGTAGGGTAGGGTAGGGTAGGGTAGGGTAGGGTAGTGTAAGGGTAGGGTAGGGTAGGGTAGGGTAGGGTAGTGTAAGGGTAGGGTAGGGTAGGGTAGGGTAGGGTAGGGTAGGGTAGTGTAAAGGTAGGGTAGGGTAGGGAAGGGTAGGGTAGGGTAGTGTAGGAGTAGGGTAGGGTAGGGTAGGGTAGGGTAGGGTAGTGTAGGGGTAGGGTAGGGTAGGGTAGGGTAGGGGTAGGATAGGGTAGGGTAGGGTACTACCATACAAAACACTTGAACACCCCGCACCTATCACCAACCCCTACAGTTTAATTAAAAACAGCTATCCAAATCTATCCAAATAATACATCTTAAAATACAAGTCAATCACCCAAACTAATGCACCCGTAACATAATATAAATCAAAACATACAGTTATCGCGTAAACCTGTACCTCTAGTCTACTATTATAAATCTTAAAAAGTCCGCCGCCGCCCACGCCGCCGCCGTCGGGGTTACTCCCTAAAAGGCTTATTACGGCGCCGTCGATTGACGCAGGAGGATGAAATTTTCACAACTCGTGGGTCACGTAATAAAACAGGTTGTATTAAATTTTGGGCACGATGCGGCCGGGGGTGCGCCCGTGGCGCGTGCTCATGTGCGCCATAGGGTTAGCATTAGAATCGGCATAAACACTTATTGAACAGGCTATTGCTCGGAAACGGTGAGGGCTACGGGGGTGAAATTTTCATGCCAAGTCGAGCGCGTGCACTCATTTGTCGTATTAAATTTTCGACGGTGTGGGTTCAGCGGTGTGCACGTGGTGGGGCCGCGACCGGTGCCGAGCAGAAGGCACGTGCTTTAGGCTCAGTTGTTCGCTTAGAAAACTGAGTGAAAAGCATCAGAGCCAACGAAGGCCGACACAAGGCACCGCTCGCCAAGGGGATTCGCCAGTAAAAACAATTAATTTGTTTTTGCAATATCTCAGCCGTTTCTGGGCCGATTTAGCTGAAACTTGGACTGTCGGTGGTAGTGTAGTGTAGGGTAGGGTAGGGTAGGGTAGGGTAGGGTAGGGTAGGGGATTGTAGGGTAGGGTTGGGTAGGGGATTGTAGGGTAGGGTAGGGTAGGGTAGGGGATTGTAGGGTAGGGTATAGGGTAGGGTAGGGTAGAGTTAGGTAGGGTAGAGTTAGGTAGGGTAGGTTAGGGTAGGGTAGGGTAAGGTAGGGTAGGGTAGGGTAGGGTAGGGTAGGGTAGGGTAGGGTAGGGTAGGGTAGGGTAGGGTAGGGTAGGATAGGGTAGGGTAGTGTAAGGGTAGGGTAGGGTAGGGTATGGTAGGGTAGGGTAGGGTAGGTTAGTGTAGGAGTAGGGTAGGGTAGGAGTAGGGTAGGGTAGGAGTAGGGTAGGGTAGGGTAGGGTAGGGTAGTGTAAGGGTAGGGTATGGTAGGGTAGGGTAGTGTAAGGGTAGGGTAGGGTAGGGTAGGGTAGGGTAGGGTAGTGTAAAGGTAGGGTAGGGTAGGGTAGGGTAGGGTAGGGTAGGGTAGGAGTAGGGTAGGGTAGGGTAGGGTAAGGGTAGGGTAAGGTAGGGTGGGGTAGGGTAGGGTAGGAGTAGGGTAGGGTAGGGTAGGTAGGGTAGGGTAGGGTAGGGTAGGTAGGGTAGGGTAGGGTAGGGTAGGTAGGGTAGGGTAGGGTAGTGGTAACTGGTAAGGTAGGGTAGAGTAGTGTAGTGTAGGGGTAGGGTAGGGTAGGGTAGGGTAGGGTATAGGGTATGGTAGGGTAGGGTAGGGTAGGGTAGGGTAGTGTAGGGGTAGGGTAGGGTAGGGTAGGGTAGGGTAGGGTAGGGTAGGGTAGGGTAGGGTAGGGTTGCGTTCAGTAACATCTTAACTTACAAAGGGCTCGAAGAACTCGCATGCATCACCATCATACTTTACAGTTCAATTAAAAGCAGTTACCCACTTCTACAAAAATCACACCAATAAAAATGCAAGTTTCTACACCCAAACTAATGCATCCGTTAATCATACATATCAAAACATACAGTTATCACGTAAACCTGTACCTCTAGTCTACTATTATAAATCTTAAAAAGTTCCACGCCGCCGCCGTCGGGGTTACTCCCTAAAAGGCTTATTACGGCGCCGTCGATTGACGCAGGAGGGTGAAATTTTCACGACTCGTGGGTCACGTCATTCAACAGGTCATATTAAATTTTGGGCACGATGCGGCCGGGGGTGCGCCCGTGGCGCGTGCTCATGTGCGCCATAGGGTTAGCATTAGAATCGACAAAAACAGGCCATTGCTCGGGAACGGTAAGGGCTACAGGGGTGAAATTTTCACACCAAGTCGAGCGCGTGCACTCATTTGTCGTATTAAATTTTCGAGGGTGTGGGTTCAGCGGTGTGCACGTGATGGGGCCGCGACCGGCGCCGAGCAGAGGGCACGTGCTTTAGGCTCAGTTGTTCGCTTAGAAAACTGAGTGAAAAGCATCAGAGCCAACGAAGGCCGATGTTAGAGTGAGTTTGCGAAATCTGTGGATCCGCGGATTTCCTAGGGTATCCGCGAAGTCCCTAGTGCCTCCGCGGATGAACATCAAGTCTAGTATATTCGCGGATAAACGGGCGGGGATCCGCGGATGAACAAGACTCTTCAGGATAACCGCGAACCCCCTGAAGAGTTGACGAGATCCGCGAACCACCCGGGGAATCCGCGGAGTAACGATTCATTCTAGTGAGTTTGCGAAGTTCCTATGCGTTTCGTGCAGCTACCTAGACTAGAATGCATGGCAATGGCATATTGGGTAGATCATCTGCGACTTAACCCGCGTCCCGTTGGGGTCTGCCGGAGCAACGCGCCCTGTTGTGGGGGGGGGGGGGGCATTTTGGCCCCTTCCCCCTAAGATCTCGAGAACCACGCAACATAGCAACAAGCCGCAAACAGTGTTGGGTAGCCCCAGCGGAGAACTACCTTGTGACCCAAGTTCATTGACCTAGGTCAAAGCGATAACGTCACAGGTCAGGTCAAATGTCGAATTTTTACCGTTTACAGGCATTTCAAGAAATGTGTTCTAAAATCGATTAAAATGCATGTCATTGAAAATCATCGATGGGGTTCGTTAAACACATATTAAAAAAAAAATGCTCGTTTAACACCTATTTTGCTAGTTGAAGTCACTGATGCCAGGTCAGGTCACTGAGGGTCACAATATGAAAATATCATATGATGCATGTTTTATGGTCCATTTTACATGACAAATGCGATTATGTGGGTCAGGCAGCCTTTGGGGCCAGTTAAAGGGACCCTCCCACCTTAACATTAGATTTGAGTTGAGATAGCCAAAATGGGGTCCCTGGCTCACAATTACCGGTTTCGGCACTCACAACATCGAGAAATGCCTTAACCCTCGCCGGCACAGGGGGGGGGGGGTTGATGCAACCCCCCCCCTAAGGTTTTTCGCGAATAACTCGCGTAAAAAGCGGCCGATCGCGACGAAACTTTCAGTACCCTCGCACTGATCAATTTTACACCTACCCTGAAAATTTCATGACCCTGACCCCAATGACCTTTGACCTGTGACCTCTTTTCTGTGACCATGTTTGGCCGAAATCGCGGTTCGGCGCATGTCGGCTCGCATTAGCCGCGCGTTTGCAAGCTTTTCGTGGTTTCAAACGTTCAAACATGTGATTTGATGTTGCTCCCATGCATTTGGGTGGGTGTCAAGGTCACCTGAAGGTCAGGTCAGGTCACTGACCTTTGGTGACCTCGGGTGACCTCGGTTCACTTTTTCGAGTTTTACATGTTTCTAGGCTAGTTTTTGGAGCTGAATTCGAATTTAGCAACCATTTGAACATTTACGAAGTGGTTTTGGTGCCTTCGTAACATGTTACGAAGCTGTCCGAGGCGGTTGACACGTATTACGAATACCCGTCACAACCCCTACTGGTTGACCTGACCTGACCTGACCCGACCTGGTCTAAATACTTAAAGACATCATCTCTGATCAAAACTAACACGATATTCGTGATCAGCATCCCGGAAAACCACATAGCAGCCACACTTTACGACTTTCTAACAGGTCCCGATTTTCCCGGTTTTCGGGTCATTGACCTGACCTGGAAGGTCACCCGATGACCTAGGACCTTAAAATTGGGTATCATCGGTTTCCTCTCGTGACGGGCAACACGCTCGTTTTTTCTGCGAAGCTCTAGCTCGATCAGGGGCCAAACGCGAGGGGGGGTCGTACCAACCCCCCCCCCCCCCTTGTGCCGTCGAAGGACTCAAAATGGCCTGTGCCGGCGAGGGTTAACCCTCGCACGACCAGACCATTTCTCATAACACGAACGACCAGGGGGGGGGGGTTGTTACGACCCCCCCCTGGCGTTTCGAAACGGAAGGTCGTAGAGCTTAGCGGAAAAAACCAACGGATTGCTCTCAACGAGATCTCGCGATTGGTGGTATATTTTTTGGTCCTAGGTCAACATTTGACCTACTTTTGACCGGTCAAAGGTCAAATTTTCGGAAAAATAGACTTTTTCAACTTTCCGCGGCGATTGCGGCAAAACGGTGGGAGATATCGACTTGAAACCTTCACTATCGTGTTCCTTGATCAATTCTCTATCGTTTGGTATGTATTTCGTTTCCCTAGCTCTAAAAATGGCGCGTTGGGAGCGCCGGAAGTCGGCAAGGTCACAGTCGGCGGCAGAAATTCGAAAAATCAAAATTTAAATTTTTGAAATCTGATTGTGTTTTTGGATTTGGAAGGTCCATTTGCTCCTTATAGAAGCTAATATTGCTGCATATTCCCATTGAGGTGACAAGAATTAGCAAAATAGTGGTTCGGGCGCTTTTCAAAAATAGTACCGGACGCTGTTCCTCTTATGACGTCATAACTCCGTGACCTGACCTGACCCGGTCAATTTTCTTGCACCACACGATAGCCAATGCTTGCCCCAACATGCATTTGAAGTTTCATCATGATCCATCAAACAATGTGGGTATCACCGGCAGAAAACCTAGGGATTCGGCGCACACGTTTGGTAACTGTCGGCCGGAGGCTGTACCTCTTATGACGTCATAACTCCGTGACCTGACATGACCCGATCAATTTTTTTCGGTAAAAGATGCGCAAAGGTTGCCCCAGAGGGTATTGAAAATTTCAGCCCGCTACGACAAGCCGTTTAGCGTGCACTTCGAAAAAAACCTCAGGGGGGGGGGGGTGATACAACCCCCCCCCCCTAGGCGTTCTAGGGTTAAATCGGAAATATTGATTCAGAGGGGCTAATGCTTTTGAATACCCCTCTGAATGTGTGACGTCAGCGGAGGTCTAACGATTTTTAAATCTTTTACTAAAACATTTGGTAGCACGCGGTGGTATAAGCTGCTTTGCGCGCAACAAATGCCGCACTTTCAAATAAAGTCGCTTGGAACAGCGGGGATCTCTAAAAGTAAACAATAGTAAAAGTCTAATATCTTGAAAACCGGTGAATATTTTTCGATGAAATTTGGTTGATATTCGTTTTCGCTCTTTCTGAACCGAGCGACATCATTTTCATGCCAATTCATTAACTTTTTTGAAGGTGGGAGGGTCCCTTTAAGGTTATGTTCTGGTGAAGTTCAGGTCAAGGTCAGGTCAAATTAGGACAAATTTAAGCTGATTGTTTGCATAAAATGGTAATCGATTCGATGCAGCTCGTCACGTGGAGTCTAATGGTGGTCTTTCTTTTGCGCTACATGGTCTAGAATTGCTAAAAATTGAGTTCAACAATTCGACGTCATCAATTTTGAACAGTTTTTTCGCTATAGCTTGGCCAAAAAAGGAGATATCGATCTAAAATTTGGTATGGAGATAGAAGAGTGCACGGACTATCATACATACTCCGGTTTTTTTCGTAATGCGAATTTTTTTGGGATAATTTTGCGTTTTTCTATAAAAAAACTAAGCTTTTTTAGGGGGATTAAAATCCCACAATTTTAAAAATATGAGATAACAGTTTTTTAGCGCCGTTTTATTTCTACACAACCACATAAAGAACTTTGAAATTGCTTGGTAACCGTAGCTTTTGTGATGGTTTTAAGATTTCATGTTTTTTGGTCATTTTTGCTCGAACATGGCCTCAGTTTGACCTCAATAACTCCTGACCTAAGGTGACGTAAGACTTGAAATTCTGTGTGAAGATGTCAAATTGATGCCCGGGAAGGAACTAAAAATTTGGCATTCAGGATAAACCACAGGGGGGGGGGGGCAAATTGCCTCCCCCAACGGGGCGAGGGCTAACCCTCGCCCGTATTATTGTTTTCTCGGACGCTACCGTGTGCGGGGGGAGGGGTCCGCGGGGGAGGGTTCCGTTGGAACCCTTGCTGTGCGGCCCCTGATCGAGCCAAACCTTTCGCGGAAAAAAAATAGCTTGTTTTCCGTGATTACATAGAAGAAGCCCATGATACCCAAACCATACGGCCCCAGGCCATTGGTATTTGGTTGACATTCCAGGTCGATTCCAAATAGCATAGGGGACATCCTGTCTTTTTAATCGCCTTTGAGACGCAACAGCCAACAACCTCAATTAATGCCAATGCGTGATTAAGTTTTCATTAGTTTGTTTGCAAGTGCGCAATGGCTTCGGCCAATTACCGTCAACTTGGGTCAAATAACTATATTCAAAGGCGGGTTGATATGTACGTGTTGGGTTCTCGTATCGAAATTCAGCATTGCCATTGCCCCTCCAGTCCAAATGTTCCCCAGAATAGATACTGTGGCGCCGGGCTGGAGCGTCTGTAGGCGCAGTGCTGACCGGTCGAGTCAGGTCGGCTGTGGCAAAAGGGCAAGTTGGAGGGGGGGGGGGGGGCAACTGCCCCACCAACTGTACAGGAAGCTCCGTCCCTGGGGAAGAGTGAGCATTACTGTTATTCATACATACTTGCATACATTCACATGATCGCTCAGATGCGCGGTAGCCTTTCCAGCTTTCCATTCATGGTTGGGAGAAAAGTAAGCAGACTGGTCGCAGAAGTTCAACCACGCCAAAAATGGTTTACCGTCCATTATTTAATTGCATATTAATATTTGCGAGCGACGTCTAAGCGAGATGAAAGAATAATTCGCGAACTCACTAGAATGAATCGGCACCTACTCGGTGAATTCCAACAGCAACTGGGAAAACACCAATACGGGCGAGGGTTAAGTCGCAGACGATCTATCCAATATGCCTTGCATTCTTGTCATAAGATAGCTGCATGAAACGCATAGGAACTTCGCAAACTCATTAGAATGAATCGTTGCTCCGCGGATTCCCCAGGTGATTCGCGGATCTCGTCAACTCTTCAGGGAGTTCGCGGTTATCCTGAAGAGTCTTGTTCATCCGCGGATCTCCGCCCGTTTATCCGCGAATATACTAGACTTGATGTTCATCCGCGGAGCCACTAGGGACTCCGTGGATTCCCTAGGGACTCCGCGGATCCACCGATTTCGCAAACTCACTCTAACACCGACACAAGGCACCGCTCGCCAAGGGGATTCGCCAGTATAAATACAATTAATTTGTTTTTGCAATATCTCAGCCGTTTCTGGGCCGATTTAGCTGAAACTTGGACTGTCGGTGGTAGTGTAGTGTAGGGTAGGGTAGGGTAGGGTAGGGTAGGGTAGGGTAGGGGATTGTAGGGTAGGGTTGGGTAGGGAATTGTAGGGTATTGTAGGGTAGGGTAGGGGATTGTAGGGTAGGGTTGGGTAGGGGATTGTAGGGTAGGGTAGGGTAGGGTAGGGTAGGGTAGGGTAGAGTTAGGTAGGGTAGAGTTAGGTAGGGTAGGGTAGGGTAGGGTAAGGTAGGGTAGGGTAGGGTAGTAAGGGTAGGGTAGGGTAGGGTAGGGAAGGGTAGGGTAGTGTAAGGGTATGGTAGGGTAGGGTAGGGTAGTGTAGGAGTAGGGTAGGGTAGGGTAGGGTAGGGTAGTGTAGGGTAGTGTAAGGGTAGGGTATGGTAGGGTAGGGTAGTGTAAGGGTAAGGTAGGGTAGGGTAGGGTAGGGTAGGGTAGGGTAAGGGTAGGGTAGGGTAGGGTAGGTAGGGTAGGGTAGGGTAGTGGTAAGGTAGGGCAGGGTAGGGTAGTGTAGTGTAGGGGTAGGGTACGGTAGGGTATGGTAGGGTAGGGTAGTGTAGGGGTAGGGTAGGGTAGGGTAGGGTAGGGTAGGGTAGGGTTGCGTTCAGTATCATCTTAACTTACAAAGGGCACGAACAACTCGCATGCATCACCATCATACTTTACAGTTCAATTAAAAGCAGTTACCCAGTTCTACAAAAATCATACCAATAAAAATGCAAGTTTCTACACCCAAACTAATGCATCCGTTAATCATACATATCAAAACATACAGTTATCGCGTAAACCTGTACCTCTAGTCTATATTATAAATCCTAAAAAGTCCGCCGTCGGGGTTACGCCCAAAAACGCTCATTGCAAAGCCGTCAATTCATGCAGGAGGGTGAAATTTTCACGGCTTGTGGGTCACGTCATTCAACAGGTCGTATCAAATTTTGGGCACGATGCGGGCGGGGGTGCGCCGCGTAGCGCGTGCTCATGTGGTGTGCCATAGGGTTTACACTAGAATCGGCAACAGGCTATTGCTCGGGAACGGTAAGGGCTACCGGGGTGAAATTTTCGCTGTAAGTCGGACGCGTGCACTCAATTGTCGTATAAAATTTTCGAGGGTGTGGGTTCAGCGGTGTGCACGTGGTGCGGCCGCGACCGGCGCCGAGCAGAAGGCACGTGCCTTAGGCTCAGTTGTTCGCTTAGAAAACTGAGTGAAAAGCATCAGAGCCGGGAGGTCGTTGACCTTTGACAACGAAGGCCGACACAAGGCACTCCTCGCGAAGGGGATTCGCCAGTAAATACGATAAATTTTTTTTTGCAATATCTCAGCCGTTTCTGGGCCGATTTAGCTGAAACTTGGACTGTCGGTGGTAGTGTAGGGTAGTGTAGTGTAGGGTAGGGTAGGGTAGGGTAGGGTAGTGTAGGGGTAGGGTAGGGTAATGTAGGGGTAGGGTAGGGTATGGTAGGGTAGGGTAGGGTAGGTTAGGGTAGGTTAGGGTAGGCTAGGGTAGGGTAGGGTAGAGTAGGGTAGGTTAGGGTAGTGTAGGGTAGTGTAGGGTAGGCTAGGGTAGGGTAGGGTAGAGTAGGGTAGGTTAGGGTAGTGTAGGGTAGTGTAGGGTAGGGTAGGGTAGGTTAGGGTAGTGTAGGGTAGGGTAGGGTAGGGTAGGGTAGGGACTAGGGTAGGGTATGGTAGGGTAGGGTAGAGTTAGGTAGGGTAGAGTTAGGTATGGTAGGGTAGGGTAGGGTAGGGTAGGTAGGGTAGGGTAGGGGAAGGGGTAGGGTATGGTAGGGTAGGGTAGGGTAGTGTAGGAGTAGGGTAGGGTAGTGTAGGGGTAGGGTAGGGTAGGGTAGTGTAAGGGTAGGGTAGGATAGGGTAGGGTAGGGTAGGGTAGGGTAGGGACTAGGGTAGGGTAGGATAGGGTAGGGTAGGGTAGGGTAGGGTAGTAGGGTAGGGTAAGGTAGGGTAGTAGGGTAGGGTAGGATAGTAGGGTAGGGTAGTAGGGTAGGGGTAGGGTAGGGGTAGGGTTGTGTTCAAAAACGGCCCAACATACAAAACACTTGAACACTCCGCAACTATCACCATCCCTTACAGTTCAATTAAAAACAGCTACCCAAATCTACCCAAATAATACAGTTAAAAATGCAAGTCAATCACCCAAACGAATGTACCCGTAACATAACATAACTCAAAACATACAGTTATCGCGTAAACCTGTACCTCTAGTTGTCTATTAATGAAATAACGTTCCTTTGCACAGTTAAAATGTTAGTGCTAAATTTTGACGATTTTTTTAGTCATCAATAACGTATCCTACACTAACAGTGTAGGATACGTTACCTACATCTACGCCTTAAGGCCGCCCCACACTGGAACTCGCATGCGGGTTGCGAGTTTGCGGGTTTTGAGTTTGCGGGCATAATACTAATTCATAGAGTGATTAGATCGCTTCCTTATGGTAACTTCATGATGCAGTGATGCTGGTGCACCTTCAGAAACTTACATATAGTCGCAATACCAGCGCAACGAACCAAAATTAGACTCTAACGAAAAATCCGCAAACCTCGCAGAACTCGCACACCTCGCAGCGAGGAAATTCGAAAGTTGACTCAAAACCAACTTTTGGAATGCGATGCAAGGTCGCTCGCAAGCTAAAAACATGCAGACTCGCCTGTTAGATGGTAGTGTGGGTGACTCAGCTTAGATTGTATTACCTATTTGATTTTGAAGAAACCCGAAAACCCAAAAACTCGCAACCGGCATGCGAGGTCCAGTGTGGGGCGGCCTTTAGATCGTCTGACCGTCCGTTCTGTTCCCTTCCAGACTCGTGGGCGACAGTCTGACGGCGTCCTGTGAACGAAGATAGCGAAGCATTTGCGTGGATTGCGCGGTAGGCGGCTCGTCCGCCACCCGGGTGACGGAGACCTCATGATGCGCTTCCTACCGAGTCTTGCCCATGCGGAGGCGATGCGGCGCCGAGCCACCGAGGCGTCCCGACCGGCGCTGGCGCGAATAGTGGCTTGTCACCCAAAGTTTAACGGAGGCATGGTGGTGCTAAGGACATTCGGCGCGGCACCGTCTGTCACGGGATTGACAGTTTTGCATAGAGTGAACCCTTCGGTGGAAATATGGTGCGGGTCGGGGTGATTTGAATGAGATAGTTGTGAGGATGATCAGATGATAGACAAGAGCGGGAGGCGGGGAGGAATTACACCGGTGCTAGGTTAAGTTCGTTATGATCAAATTATAACTGTGATAATTGTACGATTCATTCGCTACGATTCATTTGCTGTGCAATTGGTCATTGTGACGTTCATCCCCCTCTCCCGTGGCCGTATGTATGAGAACGATAGTTCCGGTGAGTTTTAACTGACATTCGTTATCATGATGGATGTAATTGTTTGGCGGACTTTTCTGTATATTTAACACGACCTGTGTGCTTCCCCTACTGCGATATTACTGATATAACGATTAGAATGCCATGAATTTCACGCATCAGACCTGTTTTTGCCGTTTGTGAGACTATTCGGCGCGGTGAGAGCTGGTATCTGCAAAGCTGAGTTCGGACCGAGCATGTTGGTTCTGCGCTGTGCTCGTGGTAAATTCACATCATTTATACAATTGAATGACAGCTCAAGTTTCGCCTCAGTTTTGCGTGTGAGTGGTGAAGCTTGTTTCCGTTTTAAATCCGTTAATGTGCGTTTTGTTGGCATATTTTTTAAACCGGACTTCTTGAAGTATGGGGACGAATATACGAATCGCTGGGAGGGATGCAGATTTTTGGCTCTTCATCCAGCTTCCGAACGGATGGTCGAGACGGATTTTTGGTACATTTTCCGCACGTAGGTTCACGGGTCACGTCGATGTCAAATCACTGCATTGACTTTGGAGACCAGCTAACTAACGCCATTCAATATTGGAGCGTCCGAGTTTGTCGGTCTGTGGAAACCGATTTCTCTGCGTGTGGTGGCAGTGTGCTAGCAGCGGCCGTGAAACACCGCCCACGACGACGTGGTACGCCGGGATGTCGTATAGCTTAGAGAACTTATAACTTTAAAAAACGAAGGCGCGACCCTCGGCCTTCATTTGCGCTGGATATAATGGCTGGACAACCAGCACCACTTCAGTGTTATTTTATTTACAGAAGCAGTTTTGCATCAAGCTGGGCTGACAATGGCTGAGTCCGTGCCGATCTCAAGTGTGTGTCCATGCCCGGCGCGGCGGCGCCTGATATTCGGCATCAGGGATATATGGTTGCGTATGTAAAATAAAAAGCGATGCCAACCAGGAAAGGGAATCGCTGCTATATTTGATTCTATCCATTTTCTCACAAATACGTGTATGCTTTACTACGAGGATCATATGCTATTTCTATTTACTCGCCAAGACTCAAATTATAATATGAGACTTTTAATAATGACTTGATTATACATTGAATAACACATTGTAATAATAATAGTTTGACACATTATAATAATATACAGTGTCAATATAAAATAATATAATTTGACACATTAATTAATTTCAAATGTGAACGATATGTACCGTACGCAATTGTTCAAAAGCAGCAAACGCATCAATCAGCTGACGCCACATTCCCGGTGACGCTGCTCACGGTGCACGCCTGGTACACCTACTGTATAAGTAGCGGAAAGGTGCATGGTTCCTTAATCGTTTCAAAACTCGTGGCATGTTAGACCCTTACAACCATTGTCCTTTCACAGGGAACCTTGGATCCATCACATGCCTGTTGTTACTGGTGAGTAAAATGGATGAGCATTGAGCATTTAATTTCCGTTTTTAAAAACTTATTTCCGTGTTTATTCATATCATATGCAGTGTAATAATTGAAAACTTTTTTTATTGTTGAAGTAGGTACGTACATTCCACTTCGGAGTATGTATAAGCGTAGACATTTAATGGGAACTGACGTATCCAGCTATGTACTTTTTAGGAGACTCACGGCCAAAGTTTCTGTCCAAAACAAAATGTAACACCTGCATAATCAAATGCCTTCATTTTGACCTGCGACCAACCGTGACTCGTGACATGTCACCCCTCTGGGAACGTTCATACCTTGCTTGCCTTGTCCCTCAGGCGTTTTTTATGACCCGGGGCACCCATTTTGACTTCCGACCCCACCCCGTCCCCCCAGATCGGCTCTGCTCTGGGCGGTGACATGCTGCGGAAGTCGATCGTGTTCAACCCGCGGACGCCAGACGTCTTCTACTGTCCGGTGCACAAGCCCAAGTCCTTCGACGACATGCTGGTCAAGTCTCGGCCGCTGAGCAAACTCTGCGAGTTCAAGGGCCGACCTCTGCCGCCCGGTCACCAGTCGGACTGCTATGGAGACGTCGACGAGACTGAGTTCGCCTGCGCAGAAAAACACCGCATCCTGGTAAGATAGGGGCAAAGTGCGGTAACATATAACACTGAACGAGGCCGGTGTTAATATATTTTCAAGACCGAGGTCCTTACTGGATTTTTGAAAGAGGTCTAAGATCGAGTTAAAAAAATAGTAAGGAGTGGGGTTTTAAGATTTTATCACCGGCCGAGTTTGGTATGTATTTTATGTTATGTCAATTATAGATTCATTTTCTAGAACTAAGCTTTTAGCTTTTAGCCGACTTTTGAACGAGACCATCCGAAAATGTTGACTTAAATGCAAACTTTTTTTTTACCGTGGTCACCTTGCTTACTCCAGTTTACACTACAACTCTCCGGCTAATATATTTGAATTGGCCAGACATACAGTAAACGAGCCGGTAGGCTTCTGAATGCTTGAGACGAGGTGTTAGTATCACTGATGTTAGTTGTCGGACTTTCGTCCCCGTCTTGAGTTGAGATGTTTAGTTTCACAACGTTTCGGCCAGTTACTTCTCCGGCCGTCGTCAGGTGTTCTTTGGCCCTTAGAAGGACCTGGATGTTGGTGGCGTTGCGCCGTACGCGTCATACCGTTCGAAAGCTCCTGTAGTCAGCGGGAATCGAACTCGGGTTTCCCCGGTGATAGTCCACGGTTCTAACCACTCCACTATCGAGGCAGACACGATAGTGGAGTGGTTAGAACCGTGGACTATCACCGGGGAAACCCGAGTTCGATTCCCGCTGACTACAGGAGCTTTCGAACGGTATGACGCGTACGGCGCAACGCCACCAACATCCAGGTCCTTCTAAGGGCCAAAGAACACCTGACGACGGCCGGAGAAGTAACTGGCCGAAACGTTGTGAAACTAACATCTCAACTCAAGACGGGGACGAAAGTCCGACAACTAACATCAGTGAGCCGGTAGGCATGCGTTAGGGCTGTTGCGTTTCATGTTAGGGCTGTTTTAACCGTCACCTGTCTACCCAGAGCTGCTCTGACTCACATGATTGATGTGTTGCAATTGAGGTGTCTGCGTCTCGCTTGAAGACTGTAACCGTTGCGTGACTAGCCCAATGACTGCTTTGTCACGTGGTTTACCACGCAGCTGCCTTAACTGTCGCATAGCTCGGCTAGGAGCTGTGCTAACCGTCACGTGACTGGCGTTCCAGCCGCGGCTCCGGTCGGAGGAGGATCAGCTGAATGGCGTCTGGCACTGACCCGTTGACCCGTCTAACTGGGTAACTAACACCGCGCCCAACTCGAGGTCGAACATCAGTGCTGGCAGCGTAACGTTACGGTGAATGTTTAATCCTCAGCGTGATGCTTCTGAAACACTGAAGTTTTTTTTTTTACAGCAATAACTTTATTTCGTACCTTGGTAACTTCTCTTTTACCCGTACGCTCGTACTTAACTAGGCAACGACTGTTCGTGTTTGATATTTCTTCTGTGCACTTTCTTTCAACCAAACAGGCATCTTCCTGCCATTTGTCGCTGCCATATAATGTTTAAACTCACGCTGTCATTGCTATCTTGGTACACTCTTGCATGTGTGACACATCGGTACCTTGAGATGCATGACAGAATTTTAACTAATAACCACACGAGTGATTTTTCGCAAGTTATATATCTGGTCTGTGTCCGGTACCCGGCCTCCTCAATCCTTCAATTTTCACCCCACCTCAGTCTCGCACGACAGCACTGCATTGACCCTCGGTATACTCGGACCCTCGGTATGACGGCTCAGTACTCTGCTTTGGGGTCCTTTATCCTACGCAGAGCCTCCAGTGTTCCGCAGTGCTGGGTTGCAGTGTTCGCTTTGCATCCAGCTGAAACCGGCGCTGGTCTGTTCCCCAGGGCCGCCTGTCGCCACCGGGGCTGGACAACTCGATCGACCTGGGGCCCCACGTGGCCAGAAGTCTGCACATGTGGCTCTAAGGTTGCCGCAGTGATCGTGTGCTTTGATCGCAGCCGCACTAGATGAAGCCGCCAACAGCTCCAACGGCTACTAGAGTGACATCTTTACAGCTTCGGCGGCTTCTGAAGCGACGTCTCACTGGTCCGACGGCTTTTGCAAATCACCACCGAAGTCAACGCGCCCTAAAGACCTAATAAACAATAGGTCTTTAACGACATCTATACAGGTCCGATGGCTACTAGAGAGACACCTATATAGGTCAGACGGCTCTTACAGCGACATCTATGTATACGGTATACAGCTTCATAATGGCGCTCAATCTGGGCCTTGTTTCACGGCGCGCTACTAGCCTTTTCTGTTTCTATGAAACCGTCAACAAACCAGGCCAAACATGGAACCGTTAACAAACCAGGACAAGCACAATGAAGTTTTTATTCTTCCATGAAAACCGAAAGCGCTAGAAGCGCTAGTTGCTGCTGGCATCGGTAACAGCAACTGCCAGGCGTGTTACCTACCGCGAACCAGAGTTGTTTCTCCGTTGAACGCTGATCAACGTTCGGGCGCCCGATGAGTTTGTGTTTGTCGATGTCAAGCGTGCTGCTTGATTGGTGGTGACCTTGTATTTTGCATTTATAACTTTTTACCATCAGCGCTATAAACTGTTGATAATATGAATATTGCACGTGCAATGAAATGATGTTACTTCTGAATGCCGTGTTGGATAGGATTCGCTTATGACACCAATAAATATTTGTAATTGTCTATGCCTCGAACAGTACGTACACTTACAGCTGGACAGGACTTAAAAATTGCCCAACAAATGCAAAGCAAGTTTAGGGAACATCCTGTTATATGTATTATAACACGGTTTGATCGGTAACACTTTTCCAATTATGATCAGTAGTGTTAGGAGCTGTTACTTGTTAGTTGTTTAATGTGGTTATCCAGGCCAATAGTTTTTAATGACCTTGTGTATGGTTCGCAACAAAGCACACTACAGGTGAATGGTATATCTTAGACAAAGTTCTTTTTTACCTATGCAAGTTTTGAAGAGATCATAGGTATGTTGCATGCATCTTTCTGAATGATTTTACAGACTGTCTGCTTCCCCAAATGTGGGCATTCCTGCTTTATAGTTAATAGTCATAGGATTCAGGCTGAACTTGTGAACTCTGAAGTCCTTGAATAATTGAAATTTAGTGGTCATGTGTTTAGGAACGTGTTGGGTTTTGTAAATGCATAAAATCTTTACATAAAAACCGCAGTTTTAATGAGGCATTGGGTGAACAAACATTACGGAAAGTTCTAACTATTAACAGCAGAATCGCACAAATCCATAGGAGTCGCCAGAGACTTTCGGTTCGGAAGGGGGATCAAAACTAACTTTTGTGTTAAATCTTGCCTTTCCCCAGTCGGTACTCACTTGTTTTACATATCATTCGACGCACAATGGTGCGAGGAATCCGATGGTGACAAAGGTTTCCTTTTAGCTATGATATAATTGTTAAAAATTCGAAAATTTTGAAATTTCTGGACAAAAACGACCGGTAAAATTTCAGTGGCTGCCATTGCCGACGCACTGCAGAGGGCCCGTGTGCAGACGCTCGCCGCTGATGATCAATCACCCAGAAAAATGTGAAAAAAATGCTCCATTTAATCGGATCACCCTGCTAAGACCTCCATTCACGCATGCATGCAGAGGTTTTACGTGAAATGCATAGGGCTTATCCCACCCGCCGATCGTAGCTAAGTTGGGCATTCGGCGGAGAGTGAATGTCGGAAGTGTGAATCGGAAGTAATTCATCTTTGCTCCAGTGAGAGGAAGTGTTTTGTTCACTCGAGTGTGAACAAAGAGTTTCTCGTTTTTCGTGTGAAGGGAAGCGTTGCAAATGTGATCAAAAAATGCTTAGCAGAACCAAAAGTTACGCACGGCATAGCGGCAAGGGATCCCTTAGAGCAGTGGTCGGCAGGTCATTCGGGGTCGTGCCCCCTTTTTGGGCGCCAGGCAGGGCCATTACCCCCACCTACCAGACCCCATTGCTGACACAACTATGTTTACTGAAATTCCATACCGTCCTGGAACTCTTTGGGTATTTGTGCATTTCCAATGCATCAAATTTAAAACATGACACTTCCTCCACAAAACATTTAATCCCTATATCCCAGTAGCGGCGGATCACCTTCAATTAAGAGGGAGGGGGGAGCACTGCCGACTTTTGGTCCCATTCTTTCCATGCAACGCCCATAGGGCTAATGTTAAAATGCAAAAATCAAAGGGTGCACGGTGCCCCGGTGCCCTCCCCGTTCCGCCGCCTATGCTATATCCCATTTAACCCTTGTACGTACAGGGGCGGCGGGTGGTTTTTCGTTAAAAGCTCACGTAAAAGGCATTGGATCACGACCAAATTGTACCCTCGAGCCCATCATTTTTTTTTCACCAGCCCGGAAAATATCATGACCTGAGACCAGTTTTACCAACAGAAAAATAACCGCCTGCCGGAATTTTTGCCTCAAGACCGCTTCACATACGGAGCGTAAACGCGATGGGCTCGTAAGCGGATAGGGCTTTACCGTTTACGCTCCATATGTGAAACGATCTTTAGGCAAAAATTCCGGCAGGCGGCTATTTTTCTGTTGGTAAAACTGGCCTCTGGACCCATAATGACCGTTGGCTTATGAGCTTTTTCTGGAGATCATCTTGAGCCATAAAATCTCACTTCAAGAAGTTATAGCGGGTCCCGATTTTCTCGACACTTATCATTGCCCTCTTGAACGAGACGGAATGACCAAGGACCTTAAAAATGGGCAGCAGCGGCTTCCTATGGTCACGGGTAGCACGCTCGTCTTTTTTTATGCACAGCTCCATATCAGAGTCCGAGAGGCCGTGGGGGTCCGATCGACTCCTCCCCCTTACGTTAGCAGCTGTTGAAACGCCAACAGACGGGCGACGGTTAAAAGTTGCAGCTGCTTTTGAACGACTGTACGGAGGGGTGAGATGGTGAGGCGAGCAGGTACGTGAAAATTGGTATCTAATCAATAGTGTGCTGTGCCTTTGGCCTGGGCTAATCTTTGAACCCTGGGATGCAACAGTCACGATGGCTACATCACTGGAGCTACAAACTCTAAAAAGATAGGCTTTCTCAGAATCCCTCATTACCCCCACCGAAAGGGCTCCATTACCCCCAAAGGGGGCATGCCCCACCATTTGCCGACCCCTGCCTTAGAGATAGGCTTGGGACTTCCAGGCCATTTCAGGCCACTCAGGGTCAGTGTCGACTCTCAGAAGCCTGCTTAGGATCTCGGAGATCGGCGTGGGTTACCCCAAATATGTACGTACGTGTATGTGGTGCTTTAGGGCTTTCCGAGCCCAAGGTGGGGCCCTCAGAAGCCAGTGTGGGCGGCGGGCGCTAGGACTGAAACTAGGGCCAGGGTGAGCCTGGAGACTGGAGCCCTCGGATAGTGTAAGCCCTCGGGGTCTGTGTCGAATCCCTAAGGAGTCAATGACCCTACGTAGGGACATAAGAAACATGTGTTGCGGCCCTCAGAGGGACACGTGAGTTGTGACCCCTCAGATGCCGGCTTGGGGTTAGTTAATTCTGTCGCCTCAAAAGTTCGGCTGACCTATCAGTAATTTTCCGTTAAGGTTCTCAGAAATTTTCGAACGCATCCTCAAAGACTCGTGTGGCCCTTCAGAGGTCTACGTATATATAAGGTCTTCAAAGATCCCTGTATGGGCCCTTGTTGCCTTTCCCCAGTCGGTACTCACTTGTTTTACATATCATTCGACGCACAATGGTGCGAGGAATCCGATGGTCCGAGGAACCTCGGACCGGGCACCCCCTGAGATCGATACAGATCCGATGAGATTTTGGAGTCGAGAAAAAATAGGGGTACCTTTCTGAGAATGCCTGTGAGGTCAGACTCGGTTGAAGGGTGCAGTTCAGGCCAGAGTCGGAGTCGCAGTCGCCAAAATCTTCACGACGCCGATTCCAGACTCGGGAATGTCAATACTGTGATTCATTCCATGTTCCTAGCTGGTTCTTTATTACATTTTATAGCCGATTTTCATAAGTTTTGAAGTGCTGACACAAAATTTCCGTTCAAAGTGTGACACTAAATCTTCGGGCCTTCTTAACTCTTGTCAAATGTCTGCGACAGAATCAAGTACCGTTCAAGTGCCACAGGGCTCATGAGCTTGCTTTTCACACAGACTCCGAAGGAGCTCCACTGAGCTCTAAGCTCTAAGAAGCCTTCAGAGGGCCCAAACCGGCCTCTGAGAGTCCCATTGGTGTCCATATTCTCTGAGGGCCCACACAGGGATCTTTGAGGACCTTACACATGCGTAGACCTCTGAAGGGCCAAACGGATCTTTGAGAATACTTTCGAAAATTTCTGAGAACTTAGGCCTCTGATAGCTCAGCCGAGCTTTTGAGGCGACAGATTTTGCACAACTCACGTGTGCCTCTGAGGGTCCCAGCACATGTTTCTTACGTCCCTATGTAGGGTCCTTAGGGATTCGACACAGACCTCCAGGGTTCACACTGCTGTCTGAGGGCTCCCGGCTCACCCTGGGCCTGGTCTGAGGTCTCTTAGCGGCGCGCCCGCCGCCCACACTGGCTTCTGAGGACCCCACTTTGGGGTCGGAAAGCCCTAAAGCACCACATAACGTAACCATTTGGGGTGACCAACGCCGATCTTCAGGATCCTAAGCAGGCTTCTGAGAGCCCACACTGACCCTGAGTAGCCTAAAATGGCCTGGAAGTCCCAAGCCTGTCGCTAAGGGATCCCTTGCCGCTATGCCGTGCGAAATTTTGGTTCCGTTATCTTTTCTTCGCATTTGCAGCGCTTCCCTACACACGAAAAACGAGAAGCTTTTTGTTCACACTCCCGTGTCAACAAAATACCTCCTCTCACTGAAGCAAAGATGAATTAGGTACTTCCGATCCACACTTCCGACATTCAATCTCCGCCGAAAGCCCAACTTAGCTATCGGCGGCTGGGATGAGCCCTATGCATTTCACGTAGAACCTCTGCGACTGCATGCATGCAGCATGCGTGAATGAAGGTTTCAGCAAGGTGATTCGACTACTGAGCGTTTTTAACCTTTTTTTCTGGGTGATGATCATGAGCGACGAGCGTCTGAACGGGGGCTCTCTAGAGTGCGTCGGCAATCGCAGCCATTGTGATTCTACCGGTAGTGTTTTTGTCCAAAAATTTCAAAATTTTGAATTTTCTGTAAAAAATGACATGACATAGCTAGAAGGAAAACCTTGTCACCATCGTATTCCTCGCACCAATACGCGTCGAATGATATGTAAAATGAATGAGTAACGACTGGAGAAAGGCAAGATTTAACACAAAAGTTGATTTTGCCTCCCCCCCAACCGAAAATCTCTGGCGACGCCTATGATGGTGACATTCATTTAGTCATACGAGCACGTGTTTGGTCTAGAAAGATCAATTTAGGTGTGACTGGGAAAGAAAAAAGGGGTTCCGGACAAAAAGTCAAATGATAAAAGGTAAAAGGATGATGAGTCAACAGACATTACGTCAAAAGCAAGAAGTCAAAAATCTTAAAAGTCAACAGGTAAAAGGTCAACAAAGAGGAAAGTCAAAAGTCAAAAAGTCAAAAAGGATAAAACGTCAAAAGATAAAAAGTTAAATTGCCAAAAAGTCAATGAACAAAAAGTCAACTAGCATAGAAGTCAAAAGACAAAAAGTCAAATGGACATAAGGTCAAAAGACAAAAAGTAAAAACGGCAAAAAGTCAAATTGCCAAAAAGTAAAAAGGACAAAAGTCAAAAGACAAAAAGTGAACAGGACATAAAGTCAAAATCCAAAAAACCAAAAGGACAGAAAGTCAAAAGGACAAAAAGTCAAAAAACAACAAGTCAACCGGGCATGAAGTCAAAATAAAAAGTCAAAAGGTCAAAAAGTCAAAAAGACATATAGTCAAAGTCCAAAAAGTCAAAAGGACAAAAAAATCAAGGGGACAAAAAGTCAAAAGGACAAAAAGTGAAGAGGACAAAGGTCAAAAGACGAAAAGTCAACAGGACGTAAAGTCAAATTACGAAAAATCCAAAGGAAAAAAAGCCAAAATCCAAAAACTCAAAAGGACAAGTCAAAGAGACAAAGTCAATGACACCTGGATCATCAGTCATTACATATGTACATGAGATAACATTTACAAACAGCTGTACCCAATTAAGCAGAATGCTGCACAATATAACCTGCATCATTGGACATTGAAGCGAGACTACCTCCATTGCGCGACTGATGGGGATTCCCATGGCCCGCAACCGCGACTCAGCTGGTTACACGGGCATGCTTGGCTGAAATCTGACACACATCCGTTGACACTTACGTGCTAGGTGGGAGCTCGCTCGCATCGTAAGGTTGTCATGAGGCAGCGTTACATGATTCTTCGAGACAACTGGCTGTCCCAGGCGCAGTTTACTGCAATTATTTCAACAAATATAGTAAGCCGGAATGTTATCGATACGAAAGGCTCGCTTGTTCAAATTTCCTATGTTGTGTAGGGAGACGTTTCTGAGAAACGTCTCCCTGAGAAACGGTTTCTCATCAGTTGATTCCGTCACGGGTTCTATTAGCGATTTCACACTTTTATTATAGTTCAAGCGTATTGTATGGTACAATTGGTTCAATAGTTAATAGTAAAGCGCGTCGTTTCTTTTAGATAGGTGGAAGTTGTAACGAGAGGCAATTGTGTGATTGTCGGATTGTCCTGCCTTGAAAGGAACGCTCATATCAGCATCAACTGAGACAACAACCTGTTAATATTCACGGACTGCATACAATTAAGGTGACCAATTTTCATCGAAAGGTACGGACTGCATACAATTAAGGTGACCAATTTTCATCGAAATGTATAGGTCAATTAAAGGAACTATCCCACCTTCTAAAATGTTGTTAAAACCAGTTAAATTGTGCCCGACTTTATAGATTGGATGACCAGGAACACGGTTCTGGCATTTATTTTTCATTAAACATCTTAGGCTTCCCATATTCCAAACACAAACTTTCAAATATGTGACGTCACAGCCCAAATTTACCTCCTTCCCCAGGCCACATTACTGCCATAATAAAGCTGATTCTTTTTACTCTGTAGGCACCACAACAAAGCTCAGACCAAGTTTTAAGCGATTTTTCAACGAACAAACCCATTTAAATCAGAATGACCAAACGAGGTGACGTCACACTAACGGTCGCTCCATGTTGAAGATAGGGCCTTACGCAAGGCCCATTTTCAAATGAAGGGAACGAATTTCTTCAACACCAAGAGGCCGCGGGAGTTGCAACCTAGATAGATAGTGGTTTCTGAACCTCGCCGCAAACTTGGCTATCTCAACTCAAACCCCATGTTAAAGGTGGGATAGTCCCTTTAAGTTATCGAGATGCGATTGCTAAAACACAATTTTTTAGGACCTCGGAGCTGTGACGTCCAAAGAGAGGTGACAAGTATAGCGCATTGTGGCCACCAGTTACTGTCCCTCTCCTTCATCTTCGCCTCCGCCCTACGTCTCCTTATCGGAACTGCCCCCCCCCCCGCCACCAGCAGGCACAGTACGCCAACTTTATATAGATAAGTTCACATTCCCAATATACTTTTTAAAGCAAAGTAAAAATAGGTAGGAGCGTTCTTATCTGTAGTGTCGGGGCACGCACGGGGACGCGCCGAGACGCGCTATGCGGTGCAGCCGGCGCCCAGCGGGCGGCGGCCGGGGATCAGGTGGCCCGGCGCGGGTCAGTCGCCGACCGGAGACGCGGGCTGCGGCGTACTTGTACCGACTTAGTTAACGACTGCTGTTAAAGACTACTTTTTGCTGTTGACTACATTTTGCGCATCAACTTTTCGCGCACCTATTAACTATTTGCTTGTTGACTTTTTGTGTGTTGACTTTTAGCGTGTTGACTTTTAGCGTGTTGACTTTTAGCGTGTTGACTTTTAGCGTGTTGACTTTTAGCGTGTTGACTTTTAAGCATGTTGACTTTTAGCGTGTTGACTTTTAGCATGTTGACCTTTCGCGTGTTGACTTTTAGCGTGTTGACTTTTAGGCGCGTTGACTTTTAGCGTCTTGACTTTTTGCGCGTCGACATTTTGCGTGTCGACTTTATGCGTGTTGACTTTTAGCGTGTTGACTTTTAGCGCGTTGACTTCTTGACATGTCGGCTTTTTGTCTCTTTGACATTATGTCTTTTGACTTCTTGCGTGTTGACTTTTAGCTTGTTGACTTCTGGCGTGTTGACTTTTTGGCAGGTTGACTTTTTGTTCATTTGACATTTCGTCCTTTGACTTCTTGCGATGTTGACTTTATGTCTGTTGACTTAATGTCCTTTGACTTTTTATCCGTTTACTTTTAACGTTTTGACTTTTCATCCGGGAATCAGAAAAAAGGCATACCTATCCTCGAATGGTAGGAGTAGATCAAGGTTGATGTCAATCACGGTCAAAGATAAAGAAAAAGTTAACATGCTTATTAAACAAAGAACGACGCGAAATAATGAGGATTCCCCAACGTCCATAGGCGTCGCCACCGGGGGAGCCAGCAGGGGCCGGCCAACCCCACTTTACTTGTGTTCGCTCGGTCGTGGGGATTACCGCTGTGCCAGCCAGCCCCCCCGGCCGCAGGTACACGGGCCTGATCCGCCTTTAAACAGATCCTTCGGTCCGGTGACATGTCCCGAGGGCACGGCCTCGCTTCATGTCCCGGAGCAGCCCTCTGACCTGCCGTGCCCGAGAAATCGGGATAGCCCCAGCGTGCGCACCAGTGCGGTGCCACCTGGGGTGCGTGACAGGAAGCGTGCGGTCTAGGGTCTCGCGCGTAGCGGGTGCCGAAAACGATTCGTACCACTGCCGTGTATATAGTGTACTAACCCAGTATGAATGTGTGCTACTAACGACAAAAGTCCGGGTCGGGCACCAAAAATATTAAAAAAAAAAATCATTTTACTTGAGTGTGTGTGAGGGGGGGTGGGGGGGTGGGGGGGGGGTGGCTGGCCCTGCCAACTTTTCAGGTTCTGATCAATTTAATTATTTTATAAAACTGGACGTCACCTTATGTGGAAGTATGTATGTCAAACAAAGTGAGAAGCGATGATAGACTCAGGGCGTCGAAGTCTAGAAGGAAAATATGGCAATCCCCGGCGTGACGTAACGTCGGGGATGACCGACGGCACCTTGCACAGAAAGATACGGCAGAACGGCTATTTTTGAAAAATGATTTTAAATACCTTTGTGCTATTATGACACATAAAACGCTTATCAGCATGTTCCTCATCATGTGAAAAAGCCATATCCGTGGTCAAAAATAGCCGAGCCCCTCCCAATTTCCAACTATCGACATTATAAGCAAAGGATCTAAGCGTAATCCTTAAAGGGACTATCCCACCTTTAACATGGGGTTTGAGTTGAGATAGCCAAGTTTGCGGCGAGGTTCAGAAACCACTATCGATCTAGGTTGCAACCCCCGAGGCCTCTTGGTGTTGAAGAAATTCGTTCCTTTCATTTGAAAATGGGCCTTGTACAAGGCCCTATCTTCAACATGGAGCGACCGTTAGTGTGACGTCACCTCGTTTAGTCATTCTGATTTAAATGGGTTTGTTCGTTGAAAAATCGCTTAAAACTTGGTCTGAACTTTGTAGTGGTGCCTACAGAGTAAAAAGAATCAGCTTTATGACAGTAATGTGGCCTGGGGAAGGAGGCAATTTTGGGCTGTGACGTCACATATTTGAAAGTTTGTGTTTGGAATATGGGAAGCCTAAGATGTTTAATGAAAAATAAATGCCAGAACCGTGTTCCTCGTCATCCAATCTATAAAGTCGGGCACAATTTAACTGGTTTTAACAACATTTTAGAAGGTGGGATAGTCCCTTTAAGGGCTACTTTCCGTTACATATCCGTACATATGCGTCCTTATGGAAATCGGTAGTGTGGCGATTGGCGACGCGCGCGACATCTGTGCGGCGACTGTGGCGACACGTGGTAGCTGCTTTTCTGCTGTATGTAGGTATTGGGGTTTGCCAGATATGGTTCCTACTGCTACACCACTCTGTTGATCCAATACTAGAAAGTTATTTTGCCAGTAAAAGGCAAGCAAATTGAAAGTTATGTCTACTTGACTCAAGACTTGACATCGGGAGAAAGAGAGGAGTAAAGGAAACTCAGGAATGAGCTGGAAGAAAAAGGAAGAGTCACATCTTTCTGGGGAAGGTCATTCCCATCTGGAGGTAGGTTAAACCAGGCCAGTAACCTGTAACCTAGACGATGAAGTGTCAAATAAGGGCAAACTTAAATGCTGATATCGAATGCCAATATTTTGAGCGGCATGATAAAGGAGTTTCGGTCATGTATCGATAAGGAGATACCAGATGTTATTAGTGTTTCGAATCTTCGACACGGGGCGGAAGCGCCTGCGGGTTCTAACGGCATAGAACATTTTATTTAGACTCTTCCCTTTTTCTTTCTTTCTGCCTGTCTCCTGACATTGTACGGGTGGCATGAACCAAGGAGGGCGCAAGAGGGAGGTCTCCACGAGACACCGGGTGTTCCGTCATTCTGAGACTCAAAAAGTCCGGAGAGTGGTTCTGGCGGAGAACTGGCAGAGCAGGTTTGTGCATCGTAGATGGGTTTTGTGCAATGTTACTGGTTTGAGTGGGCTCTGCATGCTACAGTGGCCTCGTAACCTTAAAGTGTACCTTTTAGACTTGTTTTGCAACTTACCGAGTCGCGGGGGATCGTGTATGTCTTGCAACATGTTAAAAGGGTGAATTGGTAGCATGTGGAGGGTAGTCATGATTATGATGACGTATTTTCCAGCTATTGTTAGCATGTTGTGACTTTGTATAAACCAGTAAGACTCAGTTGTTTAACCCATGCTGCCGTGCAAGGGCAAAAAAAAATTGAAGTCTTCAAATTGCACCCGTGACCCCTCCTTGTAGCCGTGAAGTCGGAAATGAGGTCAGCGGTAGCCGTGTAAGGGGCGTTCCACGACAAATCGACAAGTGCCCTGCACCCTCATATTTTATTTTTTGCTTAAAATTTGTCTATTGGGTTGTGATGGGCGGGGAAGCCAGCTGTGGCAATGATTTTTTTCTTCGAGCAACGGTTTCCGAGATATAGCCTCGGGCAATTCCTGGAGGTCGCGCTGCAGCCCTATGTTTGGCGGCCTATAACTCAGAAACTGTTGGTTTTCTACGATAAAAACTTGATATGGTTCAACTCACAATCAACCAACAAACATTTTGGCTATCTCGGATTTTCAATTTTTGAAAATTTTGATCACGTGACCTTTTGACCTATTTTTTGAAGAGTGATCTTGATATTTTCGCTACTGAAAGTTGCAATTTTGTCTGATGACGATTAAAGCCTTATCAATTGTCATTCATATGCGATAATAAAAAAGTGGTTATCGCCCTGCGTTGACCTCAGGTCAGGTCATTTTTATGACCTGTCCATTATTACGAGCGGGAGCGACAGCGAGATCTCGAGAATAAAGCAAGATAGCGACAAGCGGTAAACGGTACAGGGTACACACGGATAAGGTCCATAATTTTTATTAAGGTCATTTTCAAGCCAGGTCAAATATGACGTCACAGGAGCAAAAAGGAAGTCAAAATAGCGACACTACATATATATGAAGTTTTTCTCGAATAACTTTCAAGGTATCCCAGCTAGGAACAAACTAATAGCACCATCGTGATCCTCTCGTCGATCCGCATCGAAACATATGTATGTTGACCTCGAAAGGTCGAAAGGTCAAAAGTTGACCTTAGGTCACGTAACCTCGAGGTCAACTTTTGACCTTTCGACCTTTCGAGGTCAACATGCATATGTTTCGATGCGGATTGACGAGAGGATCACGATAGTGCTATTATTTTGTTCCTAGCTGGGATACCTTGAAAGTTATTCGAGAAAAACTTCATATTTATATGTAGTGCCGCTGTTTTCACTTCATTTTTGCTCCTGTGACGTCATCTTTGACCTGACCTGAAAATGACCTCTATAAAAATTATAGACCTTATCCGTGTGTACCCTGTACCGTTTACCGCTTGCCGCTATCTTGCTTTGTTCTCGAGATCTCGCTGACGCTCCCGCTCGTAATAATGGACACGTCATAAAAATGACCTGACCTGAGGACAACGCAGGGCGATAACCGCTTTTTTATTATCGCATATGAATGACAATTGATAAGGCTTTAATCGTCATCAGACAAAATTGCAACTTTCAGTGGGGAAAATATCAAGGTCACTCTTCGACAAATATGTCAAAAGGTCACGTGATCAAAATTTTCAAACATTGTAAATCCGAGATACCCAAAATGTTGTTTTGTTGATTGTGAGTTGAGTCATATAAAGATTTTATCATAGAAAACCAATAGTTTCTGAGTTATAAGCCGCCAAACATAGGGTTACAGCGTGACCTCCAGGAATTGCCCGAGGCTATATCTCGGAAACCGTTGTTCGAAGAAAAAAATCCTTGCCACAGCTGGCTTCCCCGCCCATCACAACCCCTTACACCAGTTTTCAACGAAAAATAAAATATGTGGGTGCTGTTGTAACGTGAGGTGACGTCCGCCACACACGCTGGCTCGATCCAAACTGGTGTATTTGGCCCAGACCATCTCGGCCGGTCACCGCACAGCCGCAGGCGACCAATCCCCGTCCGTCCCGCACCGGTGACGTCATAGGTCATCATATGACGTCACCGGTGACGTCATCTCACATCCTAACACCTCCACCACAGTCACAAACCACCCGAACACAAACGCTCTTCCAAACACAACACACCAACACGTAACACTTAAGTCACGGTACCGGTATTTCTCCATACCGCAGCAAAACGGTCCGGCTTCGCCGTCGGCCGTGGCCTGAGAATACGGTTCTCCGCAGCACGCCTCACACCCTCCGACGCGGACCGCTCCAACTGACCTCTACCCTCGTTCCCAGACCGCTCTCCCCTATCTAACGCCGGCCGCTCCGCCGGACATACAGCACCCTCACACACCAGCCCCTCTCGATAATCAGGTGGCGCGGCACGCTCCGGAGGAGTCTCCGTTGCACGCCTTCTGACGTGATCGACATGCCGACAAATCACTCTACCATCCGATAACATGACAGTCACTTTCACACTACACACTTCTAGCACAATACCAGGAAGCCAGTTCCTACCATTTACCCCCTGGAGTCTGTCTACCGATGTGACCCACACGGCGTCTCCTTTTTGTACCGACATGGACCTGGCACCTCTGTCCGCGTACTGTTTCTGAGCTCTCTGACGGGTCTCTACCTGACTAGCCAGATCCGGCCTCAGCAGATCCATGTGAGTCCGCACTGGTCGGCCGATAAATAACTCCGCCGGTGATCGACCAGTGGTCGAATGAGGCGTGTTCCTGTACTGGTACAGGAACTGTGCCACCCTGTATCCAACCGGGCCCTGTAACGAGCGATAACTATTTTTAAAAGTCTGCACATAACGCTCGGCCAAACCATTGCTCTTTGGGGAGAACGGAGGTGACGTCACATGCTCAATTCCCAGTGACACGCAAAAACTCTGGAATGCTGGGCAGACAAATGAACTGGCATTATCCGAGCACAGCACCCGCGGTAAGCCCCATGTGGCGAACGATGCTCTTAATTTCTCAATTGTCACTGCTGTTGTGGACCCTTTGGTTGGGTACACATCCACCCATTTTGAATATGCATCTACAATGATAAAAAACATGTGACCGTCTATCGGACCACAGTAATCGATGTGCACGCGATCGTAAGGGCCCCTGGGCCATTCCCACGGGTGCAACGGAGTATTGGATACCTGGTTCCGAGTCTCATTGCAATGCTGACACTTTCTCACCATCTGGGAAATATCCTCGTCCATGTGAGGCCACCACACATAGGACCGCGCGAATGCTTTTGTCCGTGACTCCCCCTGATGGCCTGCATGCAGCATGCGCAGTACCTTCTCCCGGCCCTGTGTAGGAATCACCATGCGGCTTCCCCACATCAGACAACCGCCCTGACAGCTAAGTTCCCCGACTCTCTGCTGGAAGGGGCGAAAGTCATGCGGCAGTTCCCCACCGGCCGGCCAACCCTGCTGTGTGTACTGCAGTACATGGGCCAGCACCGGGTCACGGGCCGTCCAGCCCCGTATCTGCTCCGACTTTACGGGGCACCCGTCCAGAAACTCCAACAGATTAACGAATTCTGCTGGCGTCGGTGATGTCACTGCACTGCACGGCAGCGGCAAACGGCTCAATCCGTCACAGTGGGTCTGCTTCGAAGCAGGCGTGTATTCTAGTCTGTACGAGTACCCACTGAGCATTAATGCCCACCTTACCATTCTCGGCGAGGCCATCACCGGAATCTGTTTTCGCTCACCCAAAAGACCCAGTAGAGGCTTATGATCAGATCGGATCACAAAATCTCGCCCTGCCAAATAGTAGTTAAATTTTTTCACGCCGTTCACGACAGCCAATGCCTCCCTGTCCGTCTGACTATATCTCCTCTCGGTGGGATTCAGAGACCTTGAATAAAAGGCTACAGGGCGCTCTCCTTGTGGCGTGCGCTGACTCAGCACGACACCGATGCCTGACGGGCTAGCGTCACAAGCCAGTATCACGGGTAACTGCGAGTCAAAGTGAGCCAGGACCGGCGACTTCAACAGAAGCGCTTTGGCCCTCCCAAATGCCTCGGACTCGGCATTTCCCCACACCCACGACTCACCCTTACGTAAAAGACGATAAAGGGGAGCCAGAACAGTCGATAAATTTCGAAGAAATTTACTGTAATAGTTTATTAGCCCTAACCAGGCCTGCAGTTCCTGTACATTTCGCGGCTCAGGCGCCGCTCGTATCGCGGTGACTTTCTGCTCCGTCGTGTGAACACCGTCTCCACTCACGGTGTAACCCAGGTAAGTAACGGAGCTTACCCCGAAACTACACTTTGCCTTATTTACCCGAAATCCAGCCGCGGCCAGACGGCCGAGAACCTCCCGTAACCGAGACTCATGCTCCTCCCGAGACGGCGCCGCGATGATCACATCATCGAGAAACACTGCCACCCCAGGTAAGCCGCTCAGCACCTGGTCAAGCGTGCGTTGAAAGAGAGACGGGGCACTCGCGTACCCAAAACTCAACCGAGTGGGTCTGACCAGGCCGCGAGGAGTATTCAGAGTTAAATACTCTCTCGATTTGTCGTCCAGCACTAGCTGATTGTAGGCACTCTTTAAGTCAACCTTCGAGAAGATCTGACAACCCGTTAATTTTACGAGGAGTTCTTCCACACGCGGTAGTGGATACTGATGCACTTTAGCAGCCTGGTTTATGGTTAGCCTGTAGTCACCGCAGAGTCGCAACGTACCGTCCCCCTTGGGCACCACCACCATTGGCGCCGCCCATTTACTGTCTTTGACCTCTTCCCACAAACCTAGCTTTAACTGTCTATCCAGCTCAGCGTCAACTCGCGCCCGATACGCCAGGGGAACAGGGCGCGCTTTGCAAAAGCGTGGTGTCGCGTCTGGGTCAACAGCGATGGTCACTTTCTCGCCCTTGAAACACCCCAACTCGTCATCAAACAGTTCTGCATACTCGGTCAACACCGGGGCTAACGCAGGGTCCGCTATCACGGACTTACCCATCGGCTGGGGTGGAGACACGTCTGCCATGCGGCAGATAGCATTCCAGTCCAACTTGAAGTACGCCAACCAGTCACGTCCGAAGAGCACCGGGCCGGTGCCTTCCGTCACGATCAGCGGTAGGTTCACCGAAACAGAACCATATTGCACGCACACTATCGCCTCGCCCCGTAGGGCCAACCGCTGACCACCATACGTGCACAATTTACGCCGCGAAGGAGCTATCGCCGGACTCCCCTTTGGGAACAGCCTGTTAAACTGTTCCTCCGAACACACAGAGACCGCGGCGCCTGTATCCACCTCCGCCCGCACTGCACGGCCGTTTAGTTTGATATCCACGTACAGGGGCGGGCGGCTCTTTTTTGACTGCGGTGACTGCGGTGACTGGTAGAACAGCGTGTAGACCTCTTCAGCAGCGTCGTCTGCGGGGTCCGCTCCCTCCGCTGGTGATGCCGGAGCGCCGAACTCATCGTCCTCCACTTGATCCACCCAGCCGCGACCCGCTGCGCGGCATGCATCTCGAACGTGTCCCATCTCACCGCACTGGAAGCAGCGGCGATTTCTCGCCCAGCACCTGCTCGGCGAATGTCGGCGGCTCCGACAGCGGTGACAAGGAGCGCCTTGCTGCTGCTCCCTCGGTCCCCGCCGATCCCGTGTCACGGTACCTCCCCTCCGACTGGGCGAGTCCATCGCGGCCGGGCGCCGGCCCTGACCGCCGGGCGCTGGACCACGCCCACCACCTGCCCGAGGCGGCGCTGCGCGCTGCGTGCTGCGCTGCTCCAGCCGGCCGACCACCGCCAGCGGCCGGGCGGCCGGCACAGCGGCGGGCTCAGCGCGGCCAATCTCCTGCGCCTGAGCCTCTGCTGCCTCGCTGGTGCAGGCCAGCGCCAGAGCTGACTCCAGGGTCAGGCTCGTCTGGCTGAGGAGCCTGGCTTGCAGTCTGGTGTCCCGAATGCCACACACCAGTCGGTCTCGGAGCATCTCCGGCAGGGTCTCGGACGGAAACTGACACGGCTTTGCCAACCTGCGTAGCCTGGCTGCGTACTCGGTGACCGATTCGTTCTCGTCTCTGCAGCACGAATGGAACCGGAACCGAGCGACGATCTCAGATGACTTCGGCTCAAAGTGACCTTGCAGCACAGTGACTAGCTGCTCGTACTCCAGGTCGCTGACCGTCTGCGGCGCTACCAGATCCTCCAGCAGTGCAAATGTCTTAGGCCCTACCACACTGAGCAGAGTCGCACGTCTCTTAGCTTGGCCAGAGACACCCGTAGCCACCAGGTACTGTTCCAGCCATCTGGCATATGTCCCAAATGACTCTTGACTGGGATCAAACTCCCTCACCAAACCACTCAGACTGGCCATGGCGCACGCCGCGCGGGTTCAGTCTCGTCGCCACTGTTGTAACGTGAGGTGACGTCCGCCACACACGCTGGCTCGATCCAAACTGGTGTATTTGGCCCAGACCATCTCGGCCGGTCACCGCACAGCCGCAGGCGACCAATCCCCGTCCGTCCCGCACCGGTGACGTCATAGGTCATCATATGACGTCACCGGTGACGTCATCTCACATCCTAACAGGTGCAAATTTAATTTTTTATTTGTCGATTTGTCGTGGAACAAATCGTCCTTGGAATGGAACAAATCGGTAAGTCGTCCTTAGATATGCTCAGCTCAACAATACAACTCGACACGCGATACGCATCATGACTTTTCGGCGAAAATGCCGATTGACCTTATATTTTCAAGCTTACCTTTAGGGTCAATGTGTCTGATTCTTGAATAATCGAAATGTCTCTTGCGGTGAAGAGAGGAGGGAGGTTGAAGCGCAAAGGATGAAGAAAGTACACAGATTTATGATTGAATGCAGGTGAAGATTGGTCATTAGAAGAAGAGATGCACATGGAGATGGAACTGAAGATAACGCTGCACAGCTGAACCATCCCTGATCGATAGCTGCCTTTAGCAGTCGTGGGAATCGAACTCACGTGCCATGCTATCTAATCCTTGTCTCCTACTTGCTCCTACTGACCTAGAACGGAGAAATTGCCAAATTTGACAAGACCTCGATGTCAACTTTCCGAGAGGTCATTTCATACACTGTTGTCCTTCCCAATCGCTGGAAGTTACAAAGTCGGTCGATCCGTATTTATTTAGGGCCTTGGGTCGATCTAGCTATGGTTGTCATTGAAACTTTTCCTGGTGTATGTCGTTTAAAGTGGTCTAAAATTGACTTGTGCAGAGAATATTAATGACGAGGCGTGGCAAAAAACAGCAGTAGGTACTTTAACTCGCTGCTATTTTTCAAATATTCGTGAAAAACCGCAAGCGCGTGTATTCAAGCACCGCTTCCCAGCAGGGCGCGAGTAGAAATGCGAAAATAAAAGTATTAGTGATGTGTGGTGGTGTTTTGCAGGTGTTGTCCATCTGAACTTGACAGTCACGTGACCCATTTGACCTTCGGATCCAATTCTGGTAGTCAATTCTGGCGCTTTTGTTACCATAGCGAAAAATGTAACCCCGTGTTCACAGTTTTCCTGACGACGAAGATTCTGCGTGATCTGGCCAATGGCGTTCGAGAACCGGGGCCAAGCCCCGCTGATCTTGAATGTGATTGGTCGGACGACGTATAGAATCTTCGTCATCCGGGAGACTGCGAACACGGGGTAAACCAAGGGTAAACAATCTGTGCGTGGAATGGGGATTGGGGAGTGGTGAATGTTATGGGCGATGATAGGCCGATTCGTCGATTTTTATTTATACTATTATCCTTATTATATATTCTGATCATTTTGTTTATGTTCAGGAGTTTCTTCTGTTGATTTAACATCAAAAAACGGTATGTTTTACTGTTAATGCCAAGTGCCATATTGATATTGAAATTGGGTTACAATTCAACATTCACCGGTTTTTCTATGGCCTGTTGTGCATCATATTATTGGTAATGTGAACATAGGTACTCCATACACTGCTTCTTTTGGGTATATATTAATGTTTGACCTGATTTTACTTCATTTCACCTTGTATTTTCTTGCAGGAACAGTTATCACACCATTATTGTGCAAAAATAAGGGTGGTGTTTCGCGGCACTCTGACAGCCATTTTTGGCTTACATAGAGACATCAACAAGCCTATACCTCCAACACTACCGGAGGTTGATGCTAGCTCACGGAATGTGCTGGCAGCAGCTGGCAGCGCGCCCGTGAAACACAGCCAGGGGTTTCCTCTGTAACGTCATTGTTGTCTAGGTAGATGGGTCTTTATCAATTGTTAACAGCTACAAAAATTGGAATGAAAAATGCTGAGGTATTATGAGCATCAGCTAAACAGGAAAGAGAATTCGGCTACAGCCCATCTTGCAACGCCTCAATGAAATTTAACAAGAAACTTAAATTAAGGGAGCAGCTACATAACTGAGGTAAAGCCCATAAATCCTTGTGTATTTACCTACATAACTGAGGTAAATCCGCACGGCACCTTGAATGCAAACTATGAAGTGACTCCAAGCGAAATATAGCAGAAATTGGGACTTAGTGGAGCTTATAAATAATCTGCTTAGTGCTGGATGAATGTTTTCACTTAAAATTAACACCACCATATTCGAGTCATGAAAAAAGTGTTGAGTAGGCATAAGCTTGTAGCATGAAAGATGTTTGTGAAAAGTCTTAGATTTTAAAGTGTTAGTCTCTGCACATTGATTCTCTGTTTGAATGATGAAGTGTCTGCACAGTCTCTGATTGACTGAATGAGCTCTGCAGTCACAATAGTGAAATTCATGGGGATTTTATTTGTAATAAAAGAAGGTAATATTTTGAGTTGATTTTTCCTATTCTGAGAAGATCATAGCATGTTTAACAGCATTCCAAACAGGGCATGTCAAAGGTTGGATGGATCTTGGCGTTTCCTTGAATTGTGTTTACCATATGTTGTTTTTTATTCAAAGTTATTGTAAAAGCCAACCAACTTTTACAACATTGAGGATCATACTTTGGCTTTGGAAACAAGACATATGTAGTCTACATATCTATGGTTATGCTGATCTTCTTTTCCCGAGTCTTTGATTATCACTTAATTTCATTCACTTTTGATGTAGTGAAATCCAATGTCATTTTAATGACAAGCTACATTTGAAATGTATTGTTGCTCCCTTTTTTACCATGCATATTTTTGTGTCTTGTGAGGTCTCATATAGGAATAACAAGAGCAGTAACATGCATTGTTTGCTTGTGTTGTCATAACTTTGTACAAAATTTCCAGCTTTATAATATGCAGTTACCAGTCACATTGGGCATCACACATATATATTTTTCCTGCAGGAGGAAAGACACAGAGCTAACTAGTGACTCATGTTTGTGCTCCTATCACTTCACCCCTGGGGTATCAGTGCCTACACCCCTTGAGTATAATGGTCACCAAGGGGTGCTGTCCTGACATGTGCACTTTCTGTTGAGAAGGTTAGAACAAACACCATGTGTGTCATTTAGTTGCATATATAATATCTTAATGTTAAGTCTGCATAAAGTCTGAAGTCTGTAGCCACTCTTAATCCTAGTTTGTCATTACCTTAATCTAGCCTGGGTGGATATTTTGCTGTGCTGAAAGCACGGACTGCGCTACGCCCCGGCACGGCGGCCGGGGCACCTCCCCTGGAAGAAAACGGCACCGGGGAGGGGGACGGACGGCGAGGAGCCGGGGAAGGAGCGCGGCACCGTCACCCCACAAGCCGCCCGCAGCACCGCCGTTATTCTTGTGCCTCTTGGGCGCCGCTGACGCCCTGCGGATGGGGAGCGCATCCCAGACGGGCAGGAGCCGGGAGGGCCGCCCGCGCCATCCGGCCGGCGAAGCAGCAGCCCGGCCAGGCGCGGCGGGCGGCTGGGTGGCGGCCGGACTGAGACGAGTCCCGAGTCGCTCCATGTCTGTCTCTTGCGAAACTAGTACCGCCGCCGCCCAGCCTTGATGGGTCACTACGAGGAAAAGGCGAGCCCGCTCCCAGTACCTGTCGTGGAGCTCCCGCGCGGGCACGCCGCCTCACCGTTGGCCCCTGGTCTCTCTCTCTCTCTCTCTCTCTCTCTCTCTCTCTCTCTCTCTCTCTCTCTCTCTCCTCTCTCTCTCTCTCTCTCCGTCTCCGTCTCCGTCTCCGTCTCCGTCTCCGTCTCCGTCTCCGTCTCGTCTCGTCTCTCTCTCTCCGTCTCCGTCTCCGTCTCCGTCTCTCTCTCTCTCTCTCTCTCTCTCTCTCTCTCTCTCTCTCTCTCTCTCTCTCTCTCTCCCTCTCCCCGACGCCAAAACCGGCTCACAACGGCGTCCATGTCGGCCGGGGCGAAATTACTTAAATGATTATTTCATAAAGGCATTAACAGTGACACAAGACAAAAGTTCAACAAATTCCACGCATAAATCATCCAGTAGGTACTAACTTCGAGAACAGTTAAAATGAAGATGCACAAGAAAGCGTAATTTCCCAATGACATGATATGGCTGTCACAATGCTTAGCCGCAATCACCTCTTTTGGTAGTTTAAATGGTAAGTAATTTTTGAAATTATCCGATAAAAATCTAAAATTGATACCATATTAAAGACCAATCAATTCTACACATGAATCAAGGTGAATCTTTGAGAAAAACTTGAAAGTTTAGGTGTGATAAGAAAAACAAATAAAAATGACCCATTTTCCCATAGACTTTACATTGGCTCCAAAATCGCATGGATCCAGAATTTCTGGAAGTGCCCTCGCCACAACTGCACGTGCGCTGCGCTCGAAAATGATCACGTGACCAAATCCAGATGAGATCACCGTATTTATAGTCACCGTGGTGTTTTGTACGAGCCATCCTTCAGCATACCTCATCCTGTTCGTCAATGAGCCCATCTGTAACTTATTTCACAGATATCCGATGATATCTACGAGGTGCAGTCGTCCCAGCAGGCCCACGAGACGCCGTACGTGGTGGACGCCGTCATCGCCTCCTGCTCCTGCGCCAGCAGCCGATGGGAGAGAGTGCTGTGCAAACATCTCCTGGCGGTGCTGGAGCAGAGGGGCGACGAGCTGCCCAATGCTCCCCTGGCCGAATCGGGCAGGCTGGCCCTGATGACAGTTGCCACTGGTCACCGGGCCTGGCCTGCAGGGTGGTTTGAGCCTCTTGCGGGAAAGCCCGGGACTGGCCCAGCCCCGCCCGCCGGCCCTGCTGCGCACAGCGGGTGCGAGGCCGTCAACGATGATGCTGCGCCTCGGACGCCCCATGGCGAAGGATCCACTTCGCGCCCTCCGCGAGCCAGGCGCGGGCGGCTATGGAGGAGCAGCTGGTGGCCTTCGAGAATGAAGTGCTCCACCAACTCCGCGATCGTCCCGACCAGGATGCCTGGGCCAGCGGTCTCAACGTTTATGCGCCGCCGGCATGACTCCACCACCGCCGGCAAGCTCTCCCTGCTCCACGGTGCCGCGCCGGTCCGGGGTCGGTACGGCACCCACATCGGCGTCCAGCCCACCGCCACCGCTCGGCGGCGTTCAGACGTGCTGCGGGGTAGGCCGAAGGGGTCGCGTTCCCTCCGGTCGGCCCACAAAGGCTTCACGGACGGCCGAGCACGGATACAGTGCCTCTGACCGCCGCCGTTCTGCGGCCCCGCACTCCCTGGCATCGTGTGTAGCCGTGCGGCGCGCTCTTGGCCGGTAATAGGTCACTTTGGGACTGGCGGGGCAAAGCGCGTTTGTAGGGGTTTCATAGCCCTGGGGATTTCTGGAACAGAGCCTGCGAACTGTTCATTTGTTCCCCGTGTGTATAGAAATAACGCTATATTAAGTAACGCTATATTAAGTAACTATATTAAGTAACCCTGCCACCCGTGACCCGGGTTTATTAAACTTCGCGGCCCGTATGATTGCTCACCGTGTATCAGCCCGGCATCTGCCTTAACCTGAGAGATTTCGCTCACATTCCAAATCCAGACTATATTTAGCACATGAACATGCGCCGCGCCGACGCAAATAATGAAGATGGGACCGTCCTGAATATGCGTATATACAATTTGCAACAGAGATTCGCCGTGGTGTTGACGCTTTGTTCTCGAGTCGCTGTGAGAGCCATTTGTGCGAAAAGCAGCTGTTTCTGTTAAATACAAAAATGGATTTTCTGATTACCTTGACCTATTTTGGTGCTAATTTGTGCTAACTCAACCGTGAATATATTGAGAAATTCTACATTTAAAATTTAGTTACACCTCCCTCCACAAACACACACTAACCTACAATCCTTGCTTAGTAACTACAAATGTGATCGACAAACCATGCTCTGCCCACTGTCGGGTAAAACATCCAAAATGAAATTCTTACGGCGGAAGTAAAATATCCCACGGCGGAGCACGGTTGCAATTTATAAATACGCGTGAATGCCAACATCCAAAGGATTTTGTGCATGTGGAATAGCACATCTCGACAAGGACAAGGTCTTGATAGTCATCCCATCCGCCCCAGTCGAACCAGCCGTTGCCGGAGCGCCAATCAAACGGAACCTTCTGGAGCATCTCGAGAAAAAGCGTGGACCAGACCCTGACTGCCCCGACAACCAGCGGTTGAGACGAAGTTGACTGAAAACGCAATCGGAAGTATCTGACAGCAGGAGTTCTTCGAAGTCGAAGGTTTACTAGTGGGCAAAGCTAGAGACTGACAAAAGGTTCTCTGACAATGGCGAGGAAGGACCCCCGAGGGAGGTGACAGAGCAGGGGCTTACGATTCTAAGCTGCCAAGTAGGGACGGCTCGGGAGACAAATGACGTTATGGGGTTTCAAGGCTTCGTCGATTTAAGAAACATTGATGTGCAACAAAGGAACGGGAACCCGGTGTATCCTAAGTGAATTGGAAAACTTCGTGAAATTTGGGACACCCTAGTGTGCATGCACGGTGAGCTTGTCAACGGCGTGGCCAAGGTCAATCCATATGAATTTTACGTGCACCGTGCCCGTGCTTACAAAGTTCTCCGGTTTCATTGGAAGACATTTCACTAGCGAGAAGACATTCAAACTAGCGAGAGAAATTTCACTGGGCTGGCTCAAATATAATGAAATAACATTGTTCACAGACGAAGCTAACGATGACGTCCTACCTAAGCTCGACGTTTATAAGACGGGGGGGGGGGGGGCACTGGAATCGAGACGGCCTCAGTGGATTACGGAAGCCCTGGCCACGAAGATCCGAGGGAACAGAATCCGGATCCACTCGGCCGTCTGGGTAAGTGTTAAATGAGACCCCATGTGACTTGTGCGGCTAACCCATCAAGCCTGTCCCTAACAGCGTACAAACTTTGATCTTAATCGGTTTATGTGTGGACGGCCCTTGCACGTCCATACGTGCGGTGCAGCACCCCAACCGTGACGCATCGGAGATGAAACGGCCTCGGCCGGTAGGTGCTTGCTCTACGTACTCTACGTACGCCACCCTTACCAACCAGGGTACTAATCAGACATCTGTCCACAAGAATATTGATGTCAAACTATGCATTCCAGGCAAACGAGATGCGAGCCTGCGGTCTCCTGGAAGACAGAACCGAGATGGACATCGCCGAGATGCGGTGTCAATCAACCTCGGTAGTCGAAAAGGTGTACCGCGACATGAAGTCAGAGCGGAAGGCTTATACACAGCTCCGCCTTCGCCAACTCATGGAAGTAAGTTGTTAATGGTGTTTATATATCGATTGCGTGATGTGCGATTCTAGTAGGGTCGAAAGAAGCCCGAAGACTTAAATCAAACTGCCTTAGAGGCTAAAATCCTCGAAGATAAATATTGGCGAAAACTGGCAGACAACCATCTATTCAAGGTGACCGGTGTTAACAATTCTACCTCCTATATACGGCCTTGACCAGGGGTAACCTGAAACAGCTGGTAGCACTAGACTAGATGGGCGCTCTAAAACTACTACCTATCACACTGGGTTCCCATGTTAAATAGACTTTCAAACGAGCCTCTCGTATAACACGAGAGAAAACGCTTAACCATTGGTGGGGTAAGGTAGACAAAAACTTTCATTACAACCTGATTATTCTTTTTCGACATGTCGGATTGTCTTGAGTGTCTCCGTTTCTGATGAATTTTAGCGTTATTCCATGCGAAGGCCAGAACAGGTTCAATAAGTTTTCAGCGCTGCCCGATGTTCCAAAGGCCCCTCGATAAGGCCAAAGTTTCTGCGCATGCGCGCATTGCCGCAGCCTTGCACGTTGTAGGCGAGTATACCACTCATGATCTCAATGAACCAATCGGCATTCTTGTGTACTTTTCAAGATTCCCTGGCATCACGTGAATCACGCTCACGAACACGTTTGGGGCAATATCACCGCTGCGCCATTTCTGTTTCAAGCAATCCCACCTTAGTATCAACTATATGCTTTTGAGCCAACTAAGACTAGCCCAAGGCCCTAAATACAAGGTTGCACGGACTAATTTCTACTAAACCTACCAGAATATAGTTTAACTGTTGAAAATTTAAATAATTATTCAATCAAAATTTCTTTATTATTATCTCGTTATCATATATAAGCAATTTCATAAATTAACTTTCAATTTGTTTGCCTTTTACTAGCAAAATAACTTTCTGGTATTGGGTCAACATAATGGTGTAGCAGCAGGAACCATATCTGGCAAAACCCAAATGCCTACATACAGCAGAAAAGCAGCCACCAGGTGTCGCTACAGTCCCCGAACAGATGTCGCGCGCGTCGCCAATCGCCACACTACCGATTTCCATAAAGACGCATATGTACGGATATGTATTACATCCTTTGCTTAAAGGTCGATGGTTGGAAAATGGGAGGGGCTCGGCTATTTTCGACCACGGATATGGCTTTATCACATGATGAGGAACATGCTGATAAGCGTTTTATGTCATACCAGCACAAAAGTATTTTTAATCATTTTTCAAAAATGGCCGTTCTGCCGTATCTTTCAGTGCAAGGTGCCGTCGGTCATCCCCGACGTTACGTCACGCCGGGGATTGCCAGATTTTCCTGCCGCCCCCTGGACTAGCTTTTAAAGGGACTATCCCACCTTCTAAAATGTTGATAAAACCAGTTAAATTGTGCCCGACTTAATAGATTGGATGACCAGGAACACGGTTCTGGCATTTATTTTTCATTAAACATCTTAGGCTTCCCATATTCCAAACACAAACTTTCAAATATGTGACGTCACAGCCCAAAATTACCTCCTTCCCCAGGCCACATTACTGTCATAAAGCTGATTCTTTTTACTCTGTAGGCCCCACAACAAAGTTCAGACCAAGTTTTAAGCGATTTTTCAACGAACAAACCCATTTAAATCAGAATGACTAAACGAGGTGACGTCACACTAACGGTCGCTCCATGTTGAAGATAGGGCCTTGTACAAGGCCCATTTTCATATGAAGGGAACGAATTTCTTTAACACCAAGAGGCCGCGGGGGTTGCAACCTAGATAGATAGTGGTTTCTGAACCTCGCCGCAAACTTGGCTATCTCAACTCAAACCCCATGTTAAAGGTGGGATAGTCCCTTTAACTAGTGATCGCCGTCAATGACGAAGCCGTGCGCATTCGTGCGATGGATAAGTGCGTCGGTAACATATACGGCCGAAACGGGATGGCATCCTCCAGTCAAGGCCGTATAAGAGGCCTCCAGTGCTAATTGGCAGATGCGAAGAACATGGGGACCCGATCCTAGTGGGCAGTGCCAATCGTGGTTAATTCCGCTTTGAGTGAATAACTGGTGGCGGGCAACTATGTGAAATGTGAGGAGAGCGTTTGAGCTGAGCCACCGCATTGACTCATTCAGTTTCTTTGCGATTTTGTGATGTGTTATTGTGATGGATTGAGCCTTGAGCAGATACCATTTCTAAGGCTTCTGAGTGGACCAATGTGGAGCTAACATCTAACAATTATCCTGTATGATTTTTAATATTGGTAGGTTGAAGGATGGTAGGCTTTAGGTTAGTAGGTGGGGTTAGGTGAGGCTGGAATGTTTTTTTTTGAATTTTAATTGGAAAACAATGGAAACGTTTTTGGGTTATATTACTTTAAGTTGGCTGCACATGTGTTTCGATATTAATCTTTTTCAAGCCATAAAGACAAAGTCACTGCAAATAATTCGCCTAAGCATCAAAGTTGTCAAAATAGTAAGCGACACAGATAAAAATTCAAATAGGAAACCCCTTAGCAGCCACACTTTACGACTTTCTAACAGGTCCCGATTTTCCCGATTTTTGGGTCATTGACCTGACCTGGAAGGTCAACCGATGACCTAGGACCTTAAAATTGGGTATCATTGGCTTCCTGTCGTGACTGGCAACACGCTCTTTTTTCCGCGAACATTGGCTTCCTGTCGTGACGGGCAACACGCTCTTTTTTCCGCGAAGCTCTAGCTCGATCAGGGGCCAAACGCGAGGGGGGGGGGGGGTCGTACGTGCCGTCGAAGGACTCGAAATGGCCTGTGCCGGCGAGGGTTAAAATAACTAATAAATTGAACGTAAAATCTGTTTTGCGCATTGTAACTAAATGTAAGGAAGCCACCTTCTAACAGGCTGATATTAGGAAAGCGGCATTTTCCATGTGTATCACTTTATTGTTCGTTTTTGCCTTAAGGTTGTTCGTTGTCACATACAGTTGGGTAACTTCGTCCCTTTGCATAGGGCTATCGTGACCGGCCGTGGCGGCGCGACTACAGCCGTCGACGGAGCCGCTCACTGAGTCGCAGCCGCAGCCGCGCCCGCAATGATAGTCCCAGGCGGATACCGGAGCGGGCGCGCGGCCGGCGGGACCAGTCGCTGCCGCCGCGGATGTACTTTGAAACAAGGGTGGCCTTGTTTGAGAACAGCCACGTTGCCGCGCGAGCGTTCCCCCTGGGCCGAGACCTGGAGCTCGGGGCTATGCTCGGGCGGCACACCGTCGCTTTGCATTACGTGCAAGGCTATACCGCCGGCGGCATGGGCGGCGACTCCGCCGACGAATGGAGATGATGGCCGCCGCCGTCCGGCTGAAGACGGCGAGTGTCTGGCCCGCCTACGCCGTCGTCAGCGTTGGCGGGCCGGCGCTGCTCCCGAGGCCGGACGGACAGGCCAGGCGTCGGCGTCGCCAGGAGGATCGGGATCCGTCTCCGGTGCCTCCGTCCCGTAACGCCCCGACCGCCGCCGCCACCGTCATCGGCAGCACGGAGACATTCGTCAGGGCGCTACAACTTCAGATCCCGGGCATCCGCCCGGTGATCGAAAGTGTGATCCCCCTGGAGGACGCGTCGAGGGCGGGCCTCATGGCCTGCCGCGAACTGTCGGAGTCCCTCCGACTGGTCGCTAAAAACAACGGGGCCCTGTTCCTCGATACAGAGGTGATTGTGCGTCGCCACCTTGGCGGATGGCAACGCGGGTGGCCCTGCCGGCGGCACTCAGCGCCCGGGCGAACGACCTGCCGGTGATGTGGCGGCGCAGCCGGAGTCGGCCGCGGGTCCAGCCGCTCCACCGATGGAGGTGGAGGTCGGTGGCGGCGGTGGCGGCCCAGATGCCTCTGCGGCCATACACGCCGCGGCGCTAAGGACAGTCTCGCTGCCGCCGAGGCGGCTCACATCTCTGCCACAGTGGCGGCCACTTCAGCAGAAGAGGTGGCGGAAGCGCTTTTAAATGCTTCGGAAAACACGACGACAGCCCGGGTCGTGCGCGTGGCAGGGGACGCCGCGGACGTTACCAGGGCCACCGGGAAGGCGGTAAAGGCCGCGGCCGTCGCCGTCTCCGCCGCTACAACTGCCGCTGCCACCGCTGCTGCTGCTGCTGCTGTTGCCGCTGCCGCCGCCGCCGCTGCCCCTACGGTGAACGAACCGTGGGTGTCGGGCTGGGTCCCGGGTCGTCCCTCTCCCGTGTCCGTGTCGGCCCCGTCACTATCGTCTGATGCATACGACAGTGACGGGATGCACCTGACCGCGGCGTGCTACGCAGCGGTCAGGCGTGAACTCTGGGGAATCGTTGTGGCTGACTTCAAGGCAGTGATTCTCCAGCCCCCCCCCCCCAAAGGGCCTCTTTGAGTTTCAGGTGTGTACATGTCAGGCTGAATACAGCACGGATGTGTTTTTACATGCGTTCCATACCTATTCTATATGATGACCTGATTTTATGATTTTGTGCTATGCGATTCGTGGCAACACATTGTTGTGGCTCGCCTGCCGCGGTTGCCGATCGGCCGCCACGCGCCGGCCCGGTGGACCTGCTTAGTTCTGTGATCAGCTGATCGTAGTTCGTTGGCCAGCCGCCAGAGGCGCTGATGGTGCTTCTCGTGACGGCCTTGGTGGCGGCGGGTTGCCGGCCTAGGGAGAAACAGATCGTTTGCATTGCTACCTTGTAGTTTAAATAAAGTCCAAGGAACCCGTAACAACATTATCGCTTTATTTGACACGCATAGGTAACGCGCAAACATAACATAGCGTAAGCTGCGGACTTCGCAGCTAAGCTCGGCCCGCACTATTTCAAAAGTTACTGAGGTTTGAAACTCACTGAAATTCAAACACCTGCAATTTTTGAAATAGTGCGGGCCGAGCTTAATTTTTATGATATTCGTAATGAGAAGCATGTAATGTATCCGCATACAAATTTTGACGAAAATCGGAGGGGCTCACCGAATGACCTTGAAAATCCGTAACTTTGTTAGTAACTTAAATATGGCGGGCCGAGTTTAACTTTTATGATATTTGTAATAAGGAGGATGTAGTATATCCGTATACCAATTTTGACGGAGACCGCAGGGGCTCGCCCAAATGACATTGAAATTCAAACTTACTTCCGTAACTTCGTAAATATGGCGGGCCGAGCTCAGATTTTGGGTTCATCGTAACCTGGACGTTACGTACTATCCACTGACCAAGTTTGGTCGAAATCGTAGGGGCTCGCCTGATTCCGAATCTTAAGATTATAGATTAAGATTCATTTACATCTAACTTGACGACCGTTCTACACACACATAAAAATTTGACACCGTTAGCGGTGTAATTGCACAGTACATATCTGAGCACTTGAGGAAAGTTAATTTAGTCCCTTCCCCGCTTAAATTACTCGCGCTTCTAAATGAACACCAGGAAGAAGGTAATAGAACACTGTTAGGAGGGTTGGGTGTTTTACTACATGTAGCAAAACACCCAACCCTCCTAACAGTGTTCTATTACCTTCTTCGTGGTGTTCATTTAGAAGCGCGAGTAATTTAAGCGGGGAAGGGACTAAATTAACTTTCCTCAAGTGCTCAGATATGTACTGTGCAATTACACCGCTAACGGTGTTAATATTTTTATGTGTGTAGGTTCTCGCACCCTCCTCGAGGCCCGGCTCTCACACGATGATAGGGGTCCGGCCGGTCCGAGGGCTGTTCACGGGCCCTGTGTGCGGTCGGACCGCACACAGCCTCCAAGCTCCGCCCACTGCGTCCCTACGTCAGCCTTCCGTCACCGCACACAGCGATCGCTGTGGCCGGTCGGGACTGGCCACAGCGGACCGTCCACCGCACGCAGCCGTGACGTCAGAACCGCCTACCCATCCCCTACCCCCACGCCTGCTGGACGCACCGCACACAGCGCACGCAGCAGTGTGCGGTGCCCGTGAACACCCCTCGGATGTCAGTAGGATGTACCAGTGTTAGTCCGACGTTGTTCAGCGGTGTAGTTAAGACGTGCCGATTCGGCTCAGCTGTTTTCTGTGCCTTCCGAGGCTCTGAGAAGACAATAACCGTGTTTACATAGGGTTCCCTTAATCTTCCCCTATTTGTCTCTTAAATGTCCCTTATAAAGGAATCCTCTGTCTCCTTTACCTCGCTTCACTACAAATATGGCGCAACTAAGTCATTCTAGAAGCAGTTTGCAATTGTTACTTACCTTTATGTGTAAGTAACAATGTGTTGTCATGGCAACCAGGCTGTTTACAACTTGTCTATTGGCTCTTGGTTATATTGCCAGTATTTTCTAATTTAGGACTTAGAGGGAGTGAAGACCTGATTTTCTTGGATTCCCTTTGGCTGATTGATCTATGTGGTGTAATTTTGAAAGAGTTTAAAATATGAGAAGGCATAACTGAGAGAATAGAAAACTGGACACAATTGTGGCGCATCCACAAATCAGAATTAAGTATATATTGAACAAATAATCTTACAAATTGATCTTATGGTAGATTTGGTGAGTTCAAAGTAATTCAAGCTATCAAAGATAACACTGAGAAGACTTAGAGGTAAGGTTACTATGGAAAGAGGGGTTAAAATCTCAACTAATAAAATTCCAAAAGACTCCATTTTTCACAATGACAACACCATTGGTAGCAGCGATGAAGAAAGAAAAGGAGATTGGAAAGTAGTGAGGAAAGCAAGATCAAGGACCAAAAAAGGAAAAAAGTGTGATGCAAGTGAAAAAGGAGATTCCATTGTGAGCTCTCAAGGAATGAAAGTCAAAAGTAAACCCGAGAAAGGTCAGATCAAGTACACCTGCAAAGGAAATGAACATCATACACAACATTACAGAAAGCAAAGCAAAGAACCCAGAACAGAGGAAGGAAGAAGACACAAAAGTGGTGACAACCATGATTTCAACTCTGCTAAGGGAGAACAACCCTGTGAAAGTAGTACGTGTCACAAGACTAGGAAGGTATGAAGGAGCAGACTTGAAGCCTCGGCTCTTGCTGGTTACACTTGAACGAAGTGAACAAGTAGAGGTTATGTACAGAAAAAGGTTTGAACTGAAGGAACTTGGCTTTGTCAACACATACATCACAAAAGATCTTCCACGAGATGAGAGGGAAAAACAGCGAAACTTGCGAAAGGAACTGGAACAAAAAGGGAAAGATACACATTGCATTTTTCGAGGAACAATCATCCGAAAGGAGGAGGCACCATGGGCAAGCAGAGTGTGATCCAAGCAGGCCTAGAGAAAGGTTCAGTAAATTGAAGTGTCTGTACACAAATGCAGATTGTTTGAGTAACAAGCATAGTGAACTTCAAGGGAGAATTGATATAATTCAGCCTGATATTGTGGGCATCACTGAAATTTGGGAGAAGGTGGAATTCGCTGTACAAGGGTACCATCCGGCATTCCGTAAGGACAGGCCATTAGGTCAGTCTGGAGGTGGTATATTAATTTTAGTTCATGAAAAATTTGAAGTGGTGGAATGTAAGGAGTTGAATGAGCATCCCTTTGGTGAAGCAGTTTGGTGCTCCTTACGTTTAGCAAGATATGAAAAGTTACTTGTGGGCGTCTGTTACAGAGCTCCAAGAAACTCAAGGGAGCAAAATGATATGTTAAATGATTTGTTCAGGAAAACTCAAGACGTCGGAATTTCTTGCAGAAATGTTATGATCATGGGTGATTTTAACTATGGTGGAATTAATTGGGAGATTGGAACATATGATGGTACAGAAAACTCTGATCCTTCAAGGTTTCTAGAAACAGTACAAGACTTGTACCTGTACCAGCATGTGAAAAGTCCAACACGCTTTAGGGAAGGACAAGCCCCATCCCTTTTGGACCTAGTCTTCACAAATGACCAAAGCATGATAGAAAGCATAGACATTTGTGAACCGCTTGGTAAAAGCGACCATGCAGTGTTGTTGTGGGACTTCACATTTCGAGCCTCTGTAAGTGAAATGGCAGAGACAAGCTCAGAGAAACGATACAATTATCAGAAAGCCAATTTCGACGGCATGAGTGAAGCATTGAACTTAACAGATTGGAGCTTTCTCAATTATGCAGGAGTAGAAGACATGTGGCAAGAAATTAAGAAAGCCATAGTAACAGCTATCGACTCATTTGTACCCATTAAGAACCACAAGAAGACCAAACCCTCTGCACCATGGTGGAGCAATAAACTCACCAGAGAGATTAAAAAGAAGCATGCCTCATGGAAACAATATTGTAAAACAAAGTCTATAGATGACTATAAGAAGTATGCCTCTCAAAGAAATAGAACATCGAGTGTCATCAGGACCGCAAGGCATGCTTATGAACATGATCTAGTAAAAAATCTTAAACTAGACCCAAAGAAACTTCATAGATATGTAAGAACACAGCAAAGGGTGAAACCTGTCATTCAAGTTCTTGAGCTAGGTGACTCTCAGACAGAATCAGATAGTGAGGCAGCAGAAGTTCTGCAATCCTTCTTCAAATCAGTGTTTGTGAAGGAACCCGACGACACACTTCCCTCTTTCCCTGAACAACAGTATGACGAGCCACTACAAGATATTCACATTACCTTCAAAGAAGTGAGGGAAGAGCTTGAACAACTGAAGGAAAATAAAGCAATGGGTCCTGACAATATACCAAGCATCGTGCTGAAAAAGTGTGCTGCAACTTTAGCCTTTCCATTGTTAACATTGTTTAACAAGACACTGGAGGAAGGTAACTTACCTGAAGACTGGAAAAGAGCCAAGATAATCCCAATCCACAAGAAAGGTCCAAAGACAAAACCAAACAATTACAGACCAATCAGTTTGACAAGTCAAGCTTGCAAGGTTATGGAAAAAATAGTGAAAAGACAAATAGCAGCCCATCTTCATAGAAATGACCTGCTCTCCAAACACCAGCATGGGTTCAGATCAAACAAGTCATGCCAAACAAATTTATTGGAAGCTCTTGAACAATGGACAAGGAGTGTAGATGAAGGAAACTGTATGGATATTGTATATCTTGACTTTCAAAAGGCTTTCGATAGCGTGCCTCACAGAAGACTTCTGATGAAACTCAAGAGATATGGAATACAAGGGAGTGTCAATGAATGGATTAGCTCATTTATATGTGGCCGCAAACAGCAAGTAGTTGTCAGATCAGGACATTCTAGTTGGTGTGAAGTGGACAGTGGAGTACCCCAGGGTTCAGTTTTGGGGCCAATTCTGTTCATATTATATGTGAATGAACTACCGAATCTGGTGTCAAGCGAGATAAAAATGTTTGCAGATGACACTAAGATATTCAAGAAGATAACAGGAAAAACTGATTCAGTAACTCTTCAGAGTGATATAACAACCATTAATGAATGGTCCAGAGAGTGGCTTCTCTCCTTCAACCTCTCAAAATGCAAGGTAATGCACTGTGGATCTAGGAACACAAAAACAAAATACTTTATGGAAGAAAAGAATGGAGAAAGGAAGGACATTGAAAAAACAAGCATAGAGAGGGATTTGGGAGTATACATAAGTGACAGTTTAAAGCCCTCATTGCATTGCCAAAAAGCAGCAAACAAGGGGATGATGGCTCTTAGGCTGCTGAAGATGACATTTGACAGAATTGATGTAACCAATTTCAAGATACTGTACACAACGTATATCCGACCACATTTGGAATATTGCATTCAAGCTGCAGGACCATACACAGCCAAAGACATTGAAACACTTGAGAAAGTACAACGTCGGGCAACAAAACTTGTCAGAGGAGTTAATACCATGCCATACTCAGAACGTCTGAAGAAGCTTAAGATTCCAAGTTTTAAAGAAAGGATGCTGAGGGGTGATCTTATAGAAACTTTCAAAATCCTGACGGGAAAAGCAGATGTAGATCCAGACCAGTTCTTTGAAGTTGCTACTCAAGATAGAACGAGGGGTCATTGCTTCAAATTGAAGAAGAGGAGGTCAGCACGCTCGTTCAGGACCAAATTTTTCAGCAACAGAGTAGTGAATGTTTGGAATGGCTTGCCAGAAGAAACAGTCAAAGCTGCATCAACAAACTTGTTTAAAAATCAGCTAGATCACCTTTTTGCCTCTGAGACTCCCCCATGCTACTAATACTGGTCAATGGTCATGATCTGGTCATCATCAAGATTGCTAATTATATGACGTTAAATGTGTAATGTGAAAAGTACATAGATGCTAGAAAACCGGCTCCCACACCCCTGCGCAAACAAGCATTCTATACCCTGGCTTAGTGCTTAGTATCCCACGCTCCCTCTCGTCTGCATATGCTCGAGTCATTGAAGACCCAAGATGAAGACTTGATACAAGACAATGAAATGGACGCAAGAATAGACCTAGTCTAATGACAGTCCATTAATCTAAACTTAAACTAAACTAAACTTTAGGGCTCTCCCAAATAGCTTCCAGACTAGACACTGAGGTAAAAGTGATAGCACATGAAAGCTCAAAGCAAGAAAAATCAGAAAACTATCTGGCATTTAACATACTTTAAACGGCTGAGCTATTATTCAAGTAGGTGTAATCACATCCACGGCAATATCAGAACACCGCACCTGTCGAATTTCCGCCTTGACTTTCTGCCGTTTATGCGTTAATGCCACATAACTGGCGTTATCTTTAGTTAATCCCGTAACGCTTCGGCATCGTATGCTCCATAGCATACTCATGTGTTGGCTGTTTATCGGCCGGCCGTCTCTCTCTCCCTTATATCCTATTCACCTTCCAGGCGATCGTTAAGAGAGAGAGGAGACGGTCGACGAGGTAAGGAAATGAAGGTAAGTAAAACCAACGCAGATGGTTGGAGGGGTGGGTGGAGGAAACGTGCTCGGCAGCGACCGCTGCTGGTCCGCTTCACTCGCCCGGGCCGCGTTGAGTGGACCCCAGCCGTCCCGCTCACGGCGGCCCGCTGGTGACGTCACGAACCCTCCGGCGAGGTCAGGTCGGAACACCGCTCGACAGTGCCGGCCGGCGCGGCTCTAGAGGCCAACCGCGGATACGCGTTTGAGCAAGGATGCGGCGTTACCATTAACTGGCATATAACTGGCGTTATCTTTAGTTAATCCCGTAACGCTTCGGCATCGTATGCTCCATAGCATACTCATGTGTTGGCTGTTTATCGGCCGGCCGTCTCTCTCTCCCTTATATCCTATTCACCTTCCAGGCGCCAATGACACCCGACAGGACAGAATGTTTGCGAGACTGTGCGCGGGTATATATGTAGGCATATAAACGCGTATGTTATAAGCCAATGGTACGTACCGTATAAGCCATTTCGTCCGTTTCACATTCTTCTTCGGACCCGATTGGGGCCGCCTGTTTCACGACGAAACATGGTAGAAGAAACCACGCCGGATATTGGCCATCAAACCTGAGTGCTCAGTTGCAGGAGGTGGAACCAACGCGAGTCGCCGCGTGACGAGAGTCGGGAACATTTCTGTCATAGATACGCATGTCACATTGCCGCGCGGGTACAAGCAGATGGCATCGTAGTGGCGCGTCGATTTGTGTTACTCCGCTGCGGTGGCTGTGGAATGGTCAGACTGTTTTAAGTTGAAGAGCTGGGCGGCCGGGAACGGTCACCACCCATTGTGGTTAGTCGGGAACGTTAGCAGTCGGAGAGCAGACTGTTCGTCAGTCAAGAGCACACAACTGCATAGGCTGAATTAACACCAGTTACGGTCGGCCGGCCTAGAAGTCGGCTGGCTACACTGCGATCGGTCGAAACCAGCTTGCCGAGAACAGTGCAACACACAACGATCGGTCAATAACGGTGCAGTGGGTTACTAGATTGCAGACAGACGAGCCGACGATTCGAAGCCGTGCAGGTGTCAGGCACGAGCAGACAAATGCAAAACTGTGGGCAGTCAGAGGTTCAGGCGTTGAAGACCGGTTAAGGTACACCGGCATCAGTGGTCGATGATGAGCCAGACTGCAGTGAGATGGATGCAGGGTGCCGGCAACTGTGAATCCACCACGATCGATCGTAAAATAATCATAGGGGGAAGCACAAGCCGCTGCGAGCCGGACAATGATACAGTTGATCACACCGTAGTCGATCGACGGCGTCGTCAGTCGTTGTTCTCAAACGTCTGAAACCAATGAAACGCACAATGTGGGCGGCCTACACGTGATAGTAGCAGAGCCAGACTGCATGAACGATTAATGCATATTTGTTCTGGTCTGTTGGAAACAGAACAGAAGTGGGCAAACCAGGCTGCGACCACACGGAGAGCCAGGGGGGACAGTTTGACGCACTCCGCGGTCGGCGGGGATCGTATAGCAGCCGGAAGGCTAAAATACTGAGCGAGTAAACACGTCGGTCAGGCCAACATTAGCAGTCAAATAGCCAAACTGTTGAGTCGAAGATTCCGCCTGTCGAGACCGATGAAACAGTCTGTGAAACACTCCATGGGATTGGTCGGAAGAGTAGCCAGGTCTCGGTGCCGGACTGGGCTAGTTGGAGCCGGACTGACAACAGCGACTAAAGAAACGGTAGTCAGTAAGAGATCTGGACTGCATTGGATGGTTAAACATCCCCCGCGCAGTTGCACACAGGTATCGTAAGCTGTATATAACGCTAGGTAGTGGCGGATTATCGGTCGGACTCGGCGGTCGGTCCATAATATTAGTCGTCGGAGCATCCAACTATCAGCACGGGCGGTCGAGACAAAATGCTAGTATTTGGGTGGTAAAACTATTAGGCACTATCAAAACAGCAGCCACGCATTTGTGGACGCGGCAGCTGGATCACATTGTTGCGTATGCGTCGGGACACCTGCACATACATTGTGAACACCCAGAAAACATGCATGTACGCTCCGGGAACGTGCAGTCAGGCCATCCGAGAGCGTAATCAGCCACATAGCCAGACTAACGGAGCGATTAAGTATATGAAGGGCAGGCGGTCGGAACGCATCGTAGAGAACGAGATGTCGCCACTACCGGCTCTACTGATAAACGCCTGTAGGGACGGGCCACGATCTATCGCCAGTCACTGCAGCGCAGCTGACTGGACCACTCTGTTCGACCAGCATCATGGAAATGGCAGTCTGGTGCTGCCGGTCCATCGGGAAGATGAACGATGGAGGTCTGAGCCAAATGCGGTTACAGGAACGAGCACGTGACCGTCTACGATCGGTCATAACGGCTTACAAGACAGCCACCACCCCAACGGCTGACCGTACTAGTTGACACACAGTGCGGCCGGTCGTACGCAATGGGTTCGATCGGAAACATCAGCAGCCGGTTCGCCAGGACTGCAATGCTGGGTAGCCATTCTGATAGACTCACGACTGAGGCGCAGTTCTGTCGGTCGGATACACATGTGGTCGGTAAGAAAACGTCGGCAGCCGGTTCGCCAGGACTACAATACTGAGTAGCCAGTCTGATCGACTCACGATCGATGCGCAGTCCTGTCGGTCGGATATACAATGTGGTCGGTAAGAAACGTCGGCAGCCGGTTCGCCAAGACTGCAATGCTGGGTAGCCAGTCTGATGCTCATGATTGAGGCGCAGTTCTGTCGGTCGGAAAAACAGTGTGGTCGGTAAAACGTCGGCAGCCGGGTCGCCAGGACTGCAATACTGAGTAGCCAGTCTGATACTCACGATTGAGGCGCAGTTCTGTCGGTCGGATATACAAGGCGGTCAGTAAGAAACGTCGGCAGCCGGGTCGCCAGGACTGCAATGCTGTTAAGCCAGTCTGATACTCATGATTGAGGCACAGTTCTGTCGGTCGGATATACAATGTGGTCGGTAAGAAACGTCGGCAGCCGGTTCGCCAGGACTGCAATGCTGGGTAGCCAGTCTGATACTCATGATTGAGGCGCAGTTCTGTCGGTCGGAACCAGTGTGGTCTGTAAGAAACGTCGGCAGCCGGTTCGCTAGGACTGCAATGCTGAGTAGCCGGTCTGATAATCGCGATTGAGGCGCAATGCTGTCGGTCGGATATACAATGTGGTCGGTAAGAAACGTCGGCAGCCGGTTCGCCAGGACTGCAATGCTGGGTAGCCAGTCTGATAGACTCACGATTGAGACAGTTCTGTCTGTCGGATAAACAGTGTGGTCTGTAAGAAACGTCGGCAGCCGGTTCGCTAGGACTGCAATGCTGAGTAGCCGGTCTGACAAGACTCACAATTGGGGCGCAGTGCTGTCGGTCGGATATACATTCTGGTCGGTTAGAAAACGTCGACAGCCGGTTCGCCAGGACTGCGAAGCGGAGTAGCCAGTCTGATACTCACGGTACGTCCGGAATACCCTGACGGAAACGGCACCTGTTATGGCAGCATGGGGATTGCTGCTGAATCCATTGTTGTCACCTCCGTCCACGCACTCAGACAAAACCCGCTTCCGGCAGCGCCGCCGAGCCGCCAGCCCGCGCTGGTTCGGCCATCCCGTGGCATAGCTGGACTACCGAGGACAACGAGACGCCGCCAGAGGCGGTGGTCGAAAACGCTAACAATCGGATGGACAGAGCTTACCAGTCGAACAGCCAGACTGACTAAGCGATAAGCGTTTTTGCGGGCGCTAGAAACTTAGCATTGGGGCTAGCAGACCGCCTCAGTTGCTGTGCAGATTGACGAAACCGGGTAGCTGCGTATCCACTCGAACGTCACCTGGTCCGTCGTATAATTAAATCTTCCTTTTTATACCTGTGTCACAACACATATAACCATATCTGTGTCACCTTTATTGTACTTATAAACCTTGGTTTGCCTTAGCCCATGATTTTATCCGTACCATGCCTACCATCTTTAATTAAGACTGTGTCCGTCATTGTGTGACCATGCCCGTAGATGTTTTATCAATAAACTAAACTAGACTACATTAAACACGTCGAAGCGGTCGATCGGAAACGTAAGCGGCCGCGTCGCAAGACCATGCGCCCCGTGGCATAGCCTGATGAGACGACAACGATTGAGCTCACCCAGACGGTGAAACGATCATAGTCTTGTCGCTAAACGGCATGGGTCGGGAGCCAGACTGTGGGAAACGATTAAGTACGCCCGGACGGTGATGGAAACGTTAGTATAGCAGTCACAATACGGACGGCGATTTGGAACGGCAGCGGTTGGGTGGCCAGGCCGTATTCAGCCGGCTATCCGCGTTGACGAGAATGAGACTTGACATCATTACGGCCACGGTGACTATAAATACTTTCATGTACTCTTAGAAGCGCAAGATACCAAGCCAGTAAACAGCCGATTTGAATGACAACGAGCGAACGTACATTAAGCCCTACACGCGCGAAAGTACGATGCGAGACATCCGACTGACCCGTGCGGGCGACACTCGGCCTAAGCGTTCAAGCAGCTAAGACGCGTTGGCCTAGCCATCTAAGACGCCGAACTGGAAAATGGATCCAACTTCCAGCATCGCCTCTGCTGTCCGGGTAGTCGCGATCGCGTTCGCCGTCCAAAAGCTGCCCGAAAGCAGGATTATGCACATGGGATCATTTACGGACTAAAGGTCTCCCGAGCGGCATTACCGACGAGTAAGGAACCACCGTCACTTACTGAAACACGCACCGATTCAGCAACCGAACTATCGAGATAGACGATTGCTGCTGTGAATACCGTGTGATCATTAGTGATACGGCAGACGAAGTGCCGGCCGAGATAGGTACAACTTAGCCCATTATCACCAAAAACGCCTTTTTGGGCGAATAACGAGCGTATGAGAGAGTGAGCCCTGCACGTGCGGAATGGCGAGCGGGTACTTCCAACTGGCTTGTGCACTGCACCCTACTAACCAGTCACTAGCAGTGTGCCAAATTTGTTGGCAATCAGCTCAGCCGTGTTCCAGAGATCTGGAAGCGGCACCCTACCGACCGGTCCGGAACCCATGGGAAAACATTGCCTGGTGGGTGCCTACTGCCTACCTACATGCCAAGTTTAAGCGAGACCGCGCCGGTGATTCCGAGTTATTGTAATGGGAACAAATCTGACACTTGTTCTTTGCATTTGCACGTGCAGTGGGGGACCCAAACGCAACTTCCTGACATTATTACCGCATGTCAATCGCCCCAGCGGCTGCCGAGATAGGCCTCTCAGAATCGTTACAGGCCGGGCCGGGCCAGCCGGATCACTCATACTGAGATTTTCGTCATGATGAAAGACTCGTTTCGCGCTCGCTCGTAATAAAGGATGACGCTTGCCACCGCGGTGCTCTGGACCCTTGGCTCTGCCTAAAGGCGGTACCATCCTGATCGTGTAGTCATCGTGTAGCAGCGTTCGTGCGGTTCGCAAGTCGGTGCGTTAAGGGGCATCCCACGATACATATGAGTACCTCATGCTCGATCGTAGCATCTGCAGCTGTTCAACACGCTGCAGTCAACCGGGTCGCCAGGTTGACTCACAGCATAGCAACACTAACGGTCGGGCCGGCGGATCGGCCAGCCGGGGACGGTACCTTTATGGCAGCAGAGTCCATCAGCCGTTTCCTCGCTCCAGACACCCGTAGCGGTGCGATAGGTGAAGCACGCACGATACCTGTGACGGCAGCAGATTCTATCCGTCGTCCCGTCACCTCCGACGTTGATAATCACTGCACTGCAAGAAAACGTGCTCGGCAGCGACCGCTGCTGGTCCGCTTCACTCGCCCGGGCCGCGTTGAGTGGACCCCAGCCGTCCCGCTCACGGCGGCCCGCTGGTGACGTCACGAACCCTCCGGCGAGGTCAGGTCGGAACACCGCTCGACAGTGCCGGCCGGCGCGGCTCTAGAGGCCAACCGCGGATACGCGTTTGAGCAAGGATGCGGCGTTACCATTAACTGGCATTTAAAAATCCTCAGTCGGCGCACGTGCGCTTGTCGAGTCGGGGACCACCAGTCGGACGATTCGGAACTGCCGGCCAATCAGCACGCCGCTTTTGTGATGTGATAGTTTGAGAACCACTGGATATGGTAGCGTAGCAGCTTTTGGAAAGGCGCTACGCTACCAAATCCTCCCCTATTTGTCGCTTAAAGAGGGAATTGAAGGGCAGGATAAAATTACTTCAAAATATGAATTGTTGAATTTCGAGTATTAAATAAGCCCAATTTATATTGTTTACAGCATAAATGATGCTTAGTATGCTTCTAACAACAATAGCGTCCATAGCAACGTTACACGCGAGCGCTATGATGCCTAAAATTCGATCTGAAAATAGGGGAGAAATAGGGGAAGATTAAGGGAACCCTATGTAAACACGACTAATGTCTCAACGTCAACAGTTCGTACCTGACGCGCCGAGACGCCGCCTGCAGGCTTTTTAAGTCTGAGGTGGCGAGGCTTGTCAATGAACCATCATCTGATGAGTCCGATTCCGCCGATTCCGAGACGGCTCTGGACGGAGCTGAACAACAAGCAGGAGAACGGGAAAGTGATGATGAGGATGTTGTACATGCATATGTGATCGACGGTACAGAGGAAGAGACACAAGATGAAGACACAGAAACCAGCAAGGGCTAGAGTTGAGCTGACTCGATCTCAGCGAAAGCTCGAGGAGGCGGAGCTGGTCCCATTTGATCCACCGTCGGGTGGTCCGTATGAAGCATACGGTGCTCGTCAGGCAGCCACTGCTACGTGGTCGACCGACTTTCCAACTAACAGGCGCCGGACTGACCGCACCAACATCATGAGGGAACGTCCTAGCGTTCGAGGTTGGGCAAGGAATGTGAGCAATGAGGTTAACGCCTTCAAACTGCTCCTCACTGACGCAAAGATAGCTATAAAAACAAAACAAAGAATCTGCAAGAAGAGAAAGCCAAGTTTCAGACAACGGCAAGCGATTCGACTCAGCAGCAGAACAGTCATCTCTTCAACGACGTCTCGCACGAGGAAATGTCTGCTTTCCTCGGGCTCAACGTCCTCGGGTGCTTTTACAGCAACCTGAAGGTCCCTCAGCTCTTCGACACCGCCATGGGCCCTGCCATTTTCAAGGCGATCATGGCTGGACGTAGGTTCTCTACCATCCTGAGGAACCTGACATTCGACGACCGTGAGACACGAGAAGAGCGCAGGAAAGGTGACAAATTTTGTCACATTCGCGTTCTCTTCAACTCGTTCGATGGAAACCTGCGCAAGAGCTTTGTCCCATCAGAATACGTGACAGTCGACGAGAGTCTGCTCCGGTTTAGAGGGCGGTGTGCTTTCAAAATGTACATGCCCAGTAAGCCTGGAAAGTACCAGATACTTTTCAGGACGGTGGCTGATGCGACGTACGTACAGATACATGTGGAAGATGTGGCCCTACCCGGGCCGTCCCGAGTCACCTGAGCTCTCCCCACCTAACGATAACGTACCAGCAATGGTGAAATTACTGGTGGAAGACTTGGCCGGCAGTGGGCGAAATGTAACGTTTGATCGTTGCTTCACCTCTGTGCCTCTCGCTGAGGACATGGCAGCAGCCCGACTCACCGTGGTGGGCAGTCAATAAGAACCGCAAGCTGCTGACGAAAGCAATGACAGACCCACGAGGACGGACTCCAGGCTCGAACCTCTTTTGCTGCAGAAATGGGGTCACGCTGGTGTCTCACTGTGCAAAGCCCGGCAAGGTCGTGCTCTTGATATCTACTCAGCATCAGGAACCGCTCGTCGACACCCAGAGTGGAAAGCCTGAGATCATGCTTTTTTTACAATGCCACGAAGGGTGGTGTCGACGTGATCGATGCCATAGTGGAATCGTATATGGGAAAGCCGGCGCTAAGCCGCTGGCCAACCGCTGTAATGTTCCTCATGATTGGTATCGCGCAGGTGAACGGCTAGACGATTCTCCTCAACCGCGGCAAGGGTGCTGTCGAGGTACGCAAGGGAGTCAGCGACATGCTAACTACTCAGGACATGCTACTAAGTCTCGCCTCTCGGTCGTGGCCTCGTCATCCCACACCTGAAAAGAGCTGCAAATCCTGTCGGCCTCAACAGTGACGTCAGTGTTGCCCTAGCGTGCGCTACGAGCCGGCGCATAGTGGTCGGAACAAATGCGACAGTCAGCTCTAGCTCCAAAGGACGATGCCTGGCATGCCTCGCCGAGATCAAGGGCAGCGGAGACTGGAAAACGAAGAAAAACAAGATGCACAGAAGAACACAGCGTGTGCCACGTGCCATCGGTTTGTGTGCCAGAAGCACAGCAAGGCTGTCAAAACCTGCACCCCAGAGTGCCCGAAGTCTGTTGAGGAGGAGGATGTTGAGTAGGTCACCCATAGTCTGCCACTCAGCATCGAGTCTGACCTAACACAAGGATACTGACGCAGGCCAAAGAGTGTCTGTAGAGTGTAGATATGTAGTATCCTTGTATGGTGTACCGCCGAAGTCGCAATTAAGCCGCTCCGGCTCATGGTATGTTGAAGCCTTAGAGACGTTCAACTTTCAGTGCAGCTTGGAGTCGTTGGGACCCTGTCATATCTTCGATGAAACTAGCTGGTTGTTCAACCATCGAATTCTCTAACTAATGGATTTTATTCTACCTCTTTTTACTGGTTTCGATGAGACACTGCAAGAACGATCGAAGGAGGGAGAGGATCGAAGGAAAGTGAAAACCGTGACTGCGATACGTGTAGTAGTTTAGACTTAACCCACGCACCGACGGGGGGGGGGCGGATGATGAGATGAGTCGATATGTCGACTCATCTCATCATCGGATGATGAGAGAATAGTCGTACCAAATTTCGTGGCGCTATGCGCCGCGGTTTTCCCGCTATCTACGAAAAACCTCGGGGGGGGGGGGGCGGATATGGGGGGCGGATATCCGCCCCCCCCCCCCCGAGGTTTTTCGTAGATAGCGGGAAAACCGCAGCACTCTTCCCGATGCTGCATGAATCATGATTGCACCCAATTTGAGTTTTTTAGGGATTGTGAAATCATGTAGGTAATGGTTCACAGTGCTACCGAGCAAAGGCGTGGTCCAAGGGAACAACCACCTCAGCAGCCCACAAGCCGGCGTCAGCAGGCCAGGTCCCTCTTCGGGCAGCCCACCATTGAGGGTAACATTTTTTATGTCAAGTGGTGAGCAATATGTGCCTATTGGCCCTACGAGTGCTGCTATCATTGTCCTACATAATCGCAGTAGCACTGTTGTCTTAGGGAGGGGCGACCTCCCCTGTTGGCCCTTTGTTGCTGGCAGCATTGCACTTCATACGAATATATTATATCCAGTGTTGCCAGTGACCATGGGGAATTGTTTCCTTTCAACAGGAATGAAGAGGAGATACAGCACCTCGCCCAAGAAGAGAATGACCGCCTAGTTGTAAAGATCAATTCACGAGCATTAGTCCAGCGTGGGAGAAGTAGCGATCTCCACCCCAGAATGTTTAGTTGTAGCACCATTTCCCTGCCCAGTGTTTATGTTAACTTTGGTGCTTGTACTAGATGGCCTGTTTTTGTTGTTACAGTAGAAGTGTTGCATGCCTTTTGGTTGATCCAGCACGTACTCCCATCTGTCCATCATGATGACCTCAGAGGGGGCCGGGGGGGGGGGGGTAGGGGCAAATATATCTCACAGTTGGACGAGTGAATTTTCAGCTTACATTCATCTTCAAATTAGATCGATACTGGTTTCTGAAAAAGGACAAGCTGTATTGAAATCAAGGTAGGTACGGTTTTTCCTTTATTTAGACACTTGAGTCAATAACCAACCTGGGATAATAGTGCAGCTCCAGATCTACAGAAAGATTAATTGGTAGATATACATATGATGTCTGTTGCAAGCATTTGCAGTTTTCCACTACTACCAACTGTCACATTCACACTACAATATAGCATGGGTGGAGCTTTTCCAGGGAAGTTGGTGGGGCAAAAAAGTCGTCAAGCCCACAATCTCCGTTGTTTGCTCGTTTAGAGCAGACGTTAAGGTTACGTTAGTAGCTTCAGCGAAAGCGGACACCAGCCATGCCGTTCCTACGACCCGAAAGGACGACAAAGTGTTACCGGACCTACATTCGATTAAGAGTTCGAAGGAAAGACCCTTTCCTTCGGGCCCCTCTCCGAAGCTTCTACGCTCGAGAGCTCTTGAAGGAGATCGGTGTCAACAGGACTGACGCTCTCCAGTTCGCGTACAGGCGCAGCCAGGTCACACCTGAAGCGCTTCGCGACCAAGTCCAGCAGTTCGACGACCTTCCACCAGAACACCAGTCGGCTTCAGAGATGTGCGCTGGGGGCCGCCAAAGTGCCAGAAATGTTCAAACTGCTCAAGAAGGCCAATCCTCTCCACATCAACGATCTCAACCTCCCTGCTGTGCGAGACCCCTTGCCAACTCACCCGGACTGCCGTACATTGACGAATCTCCGATTATGAAGTTGAATAATATGCCACACTGAATCAATTCCTATCATTACAGATATAATATTTTGCATTAAACAGACGTTCCAAAGCTCTTCAATGCGAAAAAGATTGATTTGCAAAGCAACAAAGTCTTAAAAATCAGCTGAACTTGGCGGGGCAAAACGCTTATTGGTGGGGCAAAATACCAAGTTGCTAACTGTATAGGAAGTTCCGCCCCTGCAATATAGGCTGCACTCTGCAGTCATTTCTAGGTGCGCATAGAATGAATGCATGCCGCATGGCAACTGCTTCCTGGGATGCAAAAATGTAGCAAAATGGCAACATCTTTGCTCGAACAGTCAAAGTAGAGCTTCCAGGTAGGCATGGCAAATGTAGTACATACATCCTTTGTTGTTCTGCTGTCTGTGGTGTTTTTGTAACACCAGCAGTCCAGGACGGACTACAAGGCTGGTTGCCACATTACATTACCTATTTGAGAAGTCGTGTTAAGGCCAAGGGACTAAAGTAGTAGTTCTAGAGTAGTAGTGCTTAAGTAGCAGTGTTAGTGTCACTTTGAAATAATTTCTTTTAGAGATAGTGAATGTAACAATGTTCTCCATTATTTGCCTTCTTTCTACCGCACCGCTACTAAATGTCTCTGCACCATCCGCATCAGCTGCTGGCAGCATCATGTTTGTTATATTTTTGGATGCTAGATCCAAATGGCGATTAAGCATATGTTGCCAGATTTAATTCAATTTTTTAACAAACACTTTACTTTGATAGGCCACTGTGAACGAGCTGGCGGAGGAGGGGTCCCTCAGGGACATGTTCCTGGACGTGGTCAGAAGGTACCCTCCGCTGCGGTGGGAGTTCCTGGGGCGGCGCATATCTACGCCGAGGCCGAGCTGCCAGGAACTGCTGGTGCCGAGTATTCACCTGCGTCAATGCATATTCGTAAAATGTTCATTGGGTACTCATATATATGTACCCGTATATCAATGAACTAAGTGATCTGCGTATTAAAAAAAACTGCCCAGCAGCGACATGTTTCATTTTTGGCTACTACCCAGCGCTCATCTGCCTTATTTCCTCTACCAGACAAAGAATCTCGAGATCAGTACCCGCGCCCGAGTGGCGATCACCGTGGACCATCCTTCATACCTGTCAGCTTCCAACCTCTCCTTCTCCCAGGCTGGTTCTCAGACGGTGGACGGCCTTCCCGGGCCACTACAGGCCCCACACTCCACAGTCTCGCCCCTGGACTTTACCCCTATCAGGCCTAGAAGAATCTTGGCAAAGGCAACCAACCGCGTCCAAGAGGGCCTCCGTAGAAAGGCTGTTCGTGCGGGCTATGGCAGTAACCGAAGGTTTGTTGTCAATAGTTAAAACACTATTCTTTAGAATTGTGTTTTTCTATTGAAAAACAAATCTGAGTTCCCTGACAATTTGGCAAAAGCTGCCTGAGATCAGTACATAACGATTGCAGTAATGGAGTACTATAGCCTTGAGTGCAGCATAATGTAATGCGGCATACCCGCCGGATGACTGGCACCTGTAGGTGGGATGCAGTTACCGCAGTGCGCGTGCCCGTGGGCGTCAAACTTGTCAATGGTGGGCGCACCCACAGTGTATACTAGAGGCCGGTGGTGTTGATGCGCCTCCGTGGACTGGAATTGGAAAAAACGCCATCGCAAACGCCCCGCGAAACTAAAAGAAACAACGCACTTAACAAGTCACCAAAAACGCCACCGCAAAAGCCGCGGAAAAAAGGACCGCAACACGCCGCCAAAAACACCACAAACGCCGTGGAAAACATGGGAAAGGAAAACGTACGGAACCAACGGAACACCACCGCAGACGCCGCGTGGAATATTAACAAAACTATTTGTCGGACTTCTGACTTTCTGAGTCGTTGCACAAATAAAACCTATGCTTCGATTTATTGCGAGTAGCGTGTTTGTAATTGCGTTAGTCATAGTCAAACAAGACATGGAGCCGACTGTTATGCGACTCACGCTGACCTCCGACCATGGTACGCAACGGAGGTTTTTGACGAGCAGGTTAGCCGCCACAGTCTGTTCGGTCCCCTGCATCGCCTTTACCACCGGCTGGATCATGCGGAGGAGGTGGAGTCCGAGACAGAGGCTAAACAAGAACTCGAAACTATCCATCTGGCGCGAGAAACCGCTGGCAGTGGCGGCCAAGATTCTTACAGATACAGGTGGCGGCCACTTCGGGTCGTGTTTCCTGGCTTCTTGCCAAAGTCTCCAGACTGTCGCGCAGAGCTGAGAACAGGCGCGGGAGCCGGGGGGGGGGGCAGTGGGGGCAGCTTGCCCCCCCCCCAACGCTAGGGCCGTGGGGGCGGTGCCCCCACAACTTTGAGACGAAATACCGCACTTTTTTGCAAATGTTTGTTCTTTTTTGTTTGAAAAGCCAAGGGATGAAAAATAAGTGGCCTAAAACCGGTGAGAAAACTAGATTTGGGGGTACCCTAGGTTGATCTCCATTATGGTGTGCCCCCCCCCCCTGTCTGAAAGTAGTTCCCGCGCCTATGGCCGATAAGTTGTTCAGTACGGATTGCAGGCAGCCCTCCCGGCACGTCCATCTTTTAGGGCAGAGTGGTCGGAGTGCAGCGCTTGCCCCGGCGTCACGGAGCTGGACGAGGCGTTTTAGAAAGTCACGGTAGAATATTACGAGCGCATTGATCTCTTGAATGGCATCACGGAGCTGGCGGACGCTGCACAGCACATCTTGTACCACCAAGTTCAGGCGGTGAGCTGTGCAGTGTGTTAACACTGCCCAAGGCTCAATCTCCCTGAGCCGGGTCTGTACCCCTGGGGAGCGAAACGAGTGCCATTTATGAAGTGGACATCCAAACTCCATAACACAGCGATTGTTCCATGTAGACTAGATGGGGAAGAGCATATGGTTAATAGAGTTTTATAAATCGACATAAGACACTAACATAATTTTGGACAGGTTTTGTGCCGTGTCGAGGGAGGGGTGAAGCGTTTGCACTTTGTACGCCTCATTCCTGCTTCCACACTTCTTTTTCACATTCACCACGTTTCCATGACACGTCTAAATCGATTTAGCGAAATTTCACGTGCGTTTTTCTCGGAAACTATTTACCTTATGCAAAAAATGAACGTATGTATGGTTTTAACTAGCACCTAATCCTATATTTACATTTTTAAATTATGCCTAAATGCTATGATAGAGCTATCCATTTTTTCAAAATCGGCTTAGATTGTGCCATGGAAACGTAGCTATTGTAGTAAGAACATTTTAGCTCTGGTTTTCACCACACAATACAAAATCAGCGGATGAGACCTGGTGACCTGGTTACCTAAGGTCACCACGTCAGGTCGTGACCCAACCACTCCTGTCAGGTCGGCGGCAGGTGGTGAGAGGTGGTTCCCTTTCCTTGCCACTTTCCCACGGAGTCCCCCAGTGTTCCCTAGTCGGTCCCCTCCTCTTCGGCATCTTCACAAACGACCTTCCATCCTACCTTCCTCACGGACGTCTAGTGTCCTATGCACTGCAATGACCAATAACACATCCCAGCTCGCTCCGGCCGCCTTCCAGTCACTCTGTCCGCCGCCGGCCAAGACACGCTGCAGCCGAGCGCGGCCGACTTTCTTATTGCTCTTATCTCACTTGTAAACATTTTACAATTGTATCACGTGGGCCAATTTATGGGATGTTCCAGTGGCTCCTCCAACCTCCTTCAAGCATATTTAAACTCGTTAAAAAACATTCCCGCTGCTCCTCCCAACTCATCCCAATTCCTCATCTCACCACCACTATTTGCATCCTTCCTCATCCCAAACGTAGTCTGTTTTTTGAATGAGGCTCTGCTTAGGCATATCTTAGCGCACATAATAAAAACGCGAATTGTCTAGGGAGATTTGAGCGAGGTGGAAATGATTGCAGGGATCGAGCAGGATAGGATATCTTTAAATAGCTGGTAGTATTTGATATTTGCCTAATGCTATTTCATTTGAAAGCAATTATCTCTAAATGAGTGTTTGTGCGAAACAAATCGACAACCGTTACAGCCCACAAACAGCGGAGTTCCTCACTCAAATATTACCATGCCTCCTCTGAAACGGTTCTCCTCGAACCTCTAACCTCATCCAAGATTCATGGGGAAGAGCCGCTGGAAACCTCGAGTTTGGCGACGTCGAGGGAGCAGTCCATGATGGTCGAGTAGCGCTCCAGTGTCTTCTGCATCCACTCATTGTCCACTTCGGAGCTCTAAATCTGGCTCGGCACCAGAACACCACCACGCCTCGTGTGCTTGCTGGACCGCGTCTTAAGCTGTTCCAGCGTTCCGTCCAGCATTGGCACGTAAAGGTGGCCGTCCACTGGTTAGGCGTGTATTCAGCGCGCAATCGTTCGGCGCCTAGCGCGCATTGAAAAGTTCAATTATTTCAACTCTTCAGCGCGTGATTCGGCGCCGACCAGTCGACGAATAATCAGCTGACTGCCCTTCATCGCGCGTTCGGCGCTGAACCGCAGTCGGCGCGCAGCCCATAGATTCCAATGTTAAATTCATCGCGTAAAGATGTGCGCCTAACCAGTGGACGGCCACCTTAATGGTGTCTTGGCCTCGTGGTTGTGATGCGCCTGCCAGCCGGTATGACGCTTTGGTTTCAGCTCGGATGTCGGGATGCTGTGAGTGGCGGCGAATTCTTCCACACGCCCGTATAATTGCGTGAAGCAGGAGACTGCGTCATTGCGTCGCTGGAGCAGGTCTCCTTGGGCTTCAGCCACCAGCCCAGCCGCGAGGCCGCGAGTGGATCCTAGTTTGTTTTCTGCAGCTGCACCGAGAGGCGCCTTGTCGCTGAGCCGACATCAGCTGCCGAGAGCGCAACTAAGAAGTCGACACTCTTCAGAGAAGCCAGGAGCCGGCCGGCCTGGGTGCCTGAGTCCTTCCATTTCTTGATGGCACTCAGAGCGGCGATGACGGCGTCTGCCAGCTCGATGAAGCGGTCAAGCGCGTCGTGCCGCTCCACCCACCGGGTCTCGCACAGCTGCTTCAGCCTCGTCTTGTTGGTGTGGGTTCTGTCCAGGAAGAGACCGCCGCCTTCAGGACAAACTTCCTCTTAAGCGTTTCGAAAAAGTTGGCCACCTTTCTTCGGCTTGGTGCCCCCTCTGCCCTCAGACCTCGGGATGGTGCCACTGGAGACCCCGGGATGGTGTCCCCGGACCCTCGAGATGGTGCCCCCTCCGACCTTGGGATGGTGCCCACGGAGAACTGCGGTACCGGTTAGTCACTGTACACTGATCACTGAACACTGTACCAACGGTAAATCAGTGATCCCTTCATTTTACATAATTGCTATAAATAACCATGACTATGAATTGCACAAAAGTCATGTAAAGACCAGTCAAGACCATATTGCTCACCCGAAAGTGTTCCATCCACTGATCTTCTGAGAAGTGCTCAGTGTTCACCTCCCAAAACATGCTGCTTCTAACCTTGCACTGCACTGCACAACGGATGGTACGGTTGAGCATCTTGTTGAGCAGCTTCCGTCGAGTAACTTTTAACATGCCTTTGCCTGTCACATTCAGCCGCCATGAAGATGACCACTGCTGTCTGCTACTGCCTGAATTTTGTGCCACCTTTTATCCTGGAGGGACTTAAGCGGCATTTTTTTCGTCTTGCATACGTCCTGCAGCAGCTGTAGCAGCTGTAGCATAGATAGCTGGAGCTGCAGCTTGTCGACATCCAGTCCATATAAGGCGGAAGCTTTGTTGACAGCTCTTTCGTCTCCAGTCAGCAGCAAGGCCCTATATACCAGGTGGGGTCGTCCGGCGATTCTACCTGATCGTGACGTCAGTGGGGGCAAGACAAGACTTCTAAGTCCCGTTTAAGTCTCATGCAAATGCGCGATTTTTGAAGCGCTGTTGAACGAACTCTGCTAGAGATAGCACAAAACTAGGTGCTTCATCGGAAAGACGAGGCATTTTTCTTCGAATTATCTTAGAGCAGTTTTTCACTAAACCCATTAGTTTTTCCAAAAATGCGTAAAAAGCCCCCATGCCTCCGCAGCCTCCCTTCCGCCGGCTGCTGCTCCGCCGCGGTAGTGTAGTGGTTAGGATTAGAGATGTCATTGGGGTACCAACTTTTTGGTATACCGATACCAAATTGATACCAACTTGGTATTTGGTATTTCAATCGTAATGTGTTTGGTATTTTGTTGGTATCATAAACCCTCACTAATGTATAAGAGGCTAAGAAATCGGTATAAAGTTGGTATTTCCCTCATTTTCCCAAGTTGGTTTGGTTTCGGTATTTTCCCGTGGTTTTCCTTGGTATTTGGTTTGGTATCGGTATTCCGATTTTCCGTAATTGACAAATGACAGCACTGGTTAGGATGCCTGCATCGTGATCCAAAGATCGTGCGTTCGAATCTAGGCACGGGTCGGACTTAACCCTATTCCTGGCATCGGATACGCACGGTCAAGATATACAATTTTTACTAAGGTAATTTTCAGGTCAGGTCAAAGATGACTTCACAGGGGTCGAAAAAGTCAAAATGGCGGCGCTAGATATGGAGTTTTTCTCGAATAACTTTCGGATTAGTCAAGATAGGAACAAACTAAGGGCATCATCGTGATCCTCTCGTCAATCCGCATCGAATGATATATATGTTGACCTCGAAAGGTCAAGGTCAAAGGTTGACCTCAGGTCACGTGACCTCGAGGTCATCATGTATATCATTCGATGCGTCTTGACGAGCTGAACACAATGAGACCATCCACGCGTCTTTATCTTGTTCCTGTACGGAGTTATTGGCCTAAAACTTTTGGTGACCTTTGATGACGTCACATGACCTCACAGCTGCCCAACAGCAAAACAGACCTCAAGGTAGTGAAGGTTGATCGTATATGAAGTCATGTATGGTATATGGGGCCATTCCGACCCGTTTTAGTGGTAAAAACAGGGAGTTGATTTTTCCCCCATTGACTTATAATGGGGAGGTCACGAAACTGACCTGACCTCAGGTCACCGATATCAAAATTCCGAGATATACAAATTGCACATACTGGTACCCTAACTAAAGCCTGAAGAGAAGAAAGTGATCGGTCAAAAACTCTGCTCTGGCGTGATTGCAAACTTTTCTGAGGTAGGGTCACCAAACCGCCTCTGGTGACCTGACCTGAGGTCAGATCAACTCAAAATTTTCAGACATGTTGCGTAGAAGCCTTTTAGGAAAAGCAGCAGTGCTACCAACTAACTTCGGCGGGGGCCGGCTCGACCTGTGTTTGCGCCCCCGTCTGTCTCTTCTGCTTATCGCCGACTTTAAAGACCTTCAGAATCTCATTCACGTAGCACTGGGCTGTCACGGTCTGGCCGCGGGGGACAATGTGGAGCTCTGACAGGCCCTAGTGACTCATCATGGCCCAGACCATGATTTTCAGCGGCTGCTTCTTTGTGTCGATGGCAGGCATTTCAGGAACTGTGCGCTCAGACGCGCTCGTTCTGGCGATTCGGAGGGTGCATGAGCTCGAACACAGACTCATCGCTGATTTCGGCGCGCCACCAGTCCTGTGGATGGTCCAGTTCGGCCCCCGCCGAAGTTAGTTGGTAACACTGCTGCTCCACGGCGTACATTTCCTACCAGCCCATAGGGTTTACATGCTAAATGGCCTGTTTTCGGCGAGCGATATCTCGGTCAACCTTTGAAGGAATCAATGGTCTCAAATGATAGATCGATGAATTTTCTTTCGACAATTCCTCTACCATTTTTCACGAAACCCAGCCGATCTACGGCGTACAGGGTTAAGATTTCTCTGCACGCCAGCACCCGCGATCCGCCTCTCCGATCGTCGGTTCGCGGTCCTCGGTAGAGCAGTCGGTAGCGTATCGGGCTACAGATCAGAGGGTCGTGAGTTCGAATCCTGGGAGCGCCGCGTGATTTTGGCTAGAATTAAATGATGTAGATTCTTGAATGTTTGCATAATCAATTACTAATAGCTAATTGAATATATCTGCCCACTAATCGGCCCATAAAACCTGTTATTTAAGAAATTTAAGAAATGATTGTCACGTGCGCGTCAAAACTGCCAACCATAAGCGCTACCATATTCTAGATTGAACTAACTTTTTGCTAGTCACGACCACATATAGTAGGTTTTCTAGTAGTTAATTCCTACCAAAGTTCGTCCTACTCTTCAACTCCATATACCCTGGTCCAGTTCTTCTGCTCCTAGGCGAATGCCAGACGCTTCCACTTCTTGGCATCGGCCACTTTTGGCTGGCGGCGCAGATTGAGCGGTTTGAGACCCAGGCACTTGGCCATCTAGTTGTGGACTTCGACACCGGGTGATCCTTCTCAGTCAGCTTTTTTGCCAGTTTCCGCGTCGATTGGCTTCTTTTCAGCACGGGCTTGGCTACCACGATTTTGGCCACTCTGCTCAGCAGTTTTTCTCCCACGGCCCTTGCGATTCTCCAGTACTTCACCGCTGCGGTCGAGAACCACTCAGTAATGAAGGGTACGGCAAGATACGATACGCCCACTTGTCGTGCAACATCGCCTACAGTCATCCCGGCTTCAACCATCCCAACCGCGCGGTGGCGCGTCGTCAAAGTGTGCTCCCTCACCATTCCCGATATGGGGTCCGCGCGCGAAGACTACCTCTCGGAAAGCGACATGTGCCGCTCCCTACGGCTGGGGTCAGGTCACCTGTCACGTAATCAAGTGACACGCTAGGGTGCCCGCCGCCCGGGGGCGGGGTCGCGAACCTCCCTAACCGGTTGGGCGGGAGCACGTGAGAGATACGTGCATATGGACAAGGCGCAATCACTTTCCCGACACCCTGTAGGGCACAAAGTCGACTCACTTTGAACAGACGGAGAAGGCGGTGTACGCGACTTGTCCTTCGTAGCCCATAGTGGTCTTCTGCAATGGCCTTATCAGGCCGGAAGAGTCCCAACAAAACAAAAACAAAGATAACGCCCCGCACCTTGTAAACTGCAAATTACCATGCCTTGTGAAAAGCTCCGAACTAGTTCTAAGCTTTATTCTTTTGGCCACTAAGATGCGTCCCTGCTGGATTTCATTTTTCGTATTTGAGCGCCTGTTTTTGGCTTCGCTGGCATGTTTGCGCCGACGTAAAAAGAGCAGAGCAAACACGGATGCAGTATTTAACCATGAACCAATGCACTATCACTCAAGGTAACGAAGCCGACAGTTTAAACTCGTCTCGTATTTATCGGCATTAACACATTTGACATTGCACAGCACTGCCGTCCAAAGTCAAAACCCCGTACGTCGTGTTTTTTTTGAAAAATATAAAATGTTCAGGAGAGCAGTTTTTGTGTTGGGGGGTCCATGCATAGTCTGTGTACCATTAAGGTATCCAAAAACTACATCACCTTAACCAGGTAGGTGTTGTAAGTTATATGTGTCATTTTTATGCATTTTGTAACTCAAATTTTTGAGAAAATTCAAAAAAAGATTGGAAAACTAGACTTTTGGATGCGTGTCAAAACCCCATACGTTCTCGAATGACTAGCAAAAACCTGTATGTTTAAATACAATTGTGGCAAAAACCCACACGTTCTGACGTAGTGGGTTGTGCCCATTACCTATCACCGTATACGGATGCCATAGAGTGGCAGAAGCCCACACGTTGCGACGTATTGTGTTTTACCCTCTTAAGGTGGTAATCTAGCTACTAAAACAAATTGAGTGACAAAAGCCACTACGTCCTATGGAAGGACATCGTTTGCTCCGGGTCATTTAATGATAACTAGCAGACATGGTTGTTTAGTTGAGCACTGCTATGGTCGTAAGGACATAATGTGGAGTTTGTTAAGGTATAAGTAAACGGGAACTTTACTCCATAAGAAATCGTTCGGGTCGGAGATTTCGAATTATATTTACAAAACTGTCAGCGTGTCGTATTCCGGTTCGGGGGTATAATTGGTCGCAAAATTTTGTAACCGATACGCCCTGTAACACTAACCGAGTATCAATCGGGTAAATAGGCCTACTTAGTGTATCCACACATCGTCTCTCTGTCGCACCCTATCCAGTTTTCCTCGTCCATAGAAAGACCGATGAACATTCCAACAGTATATTTGATCATTCGGTATGTATTTAGCAGGGGGCGTCGAAGTCTAGTTCCTACCAACCTGGCACTCCCATGCCTACGTCACCACGAGGACGCCCGAGGGCATATTTTACATGTTGAAGATAGGGAAATTGCCATAGTTTAGAGCCGCCTGGAGGGCAACCTTGAGATAGATATAATGTAAATGTGTGCTAATATGATCATCAACATGTTATTTATCCAAATCCAGGGCCAATTAATCGATATCTTGTCACGTTTTCCAGTGGTGATGTGCTAACTTTCGTGGTTCTTGCAGCCAATAAGGGTGTTTCATAGTGCGATTCAGCCGCATTATCGACTTTAATGCCATAAACCGCCACGGAACATATGATTTGCAGCTCCCTGACGTGATAGCTGCCAGTAGGGCTCCGGAGTCGGAGTCATGAAGTCGGTCGGAGTTGACAGTTCTGACCTGAGTCGTCGAGTCGGAGTCAGAGTCTATTTTAACCCGCGCCCGGCTGGGGGTCCCGGATTTCCACGCCCTGCTGAGGGGGGGGGGTGTTTGAAACCCCCCCCCCCCCCCGTGTAACTCGGCTCCTGGGCCACGTAGCGATACGCGGAAGGCGGCGTTCGAAAGAGCGTAAAAAATAATGACGAAATCACTTCGGTGGATTTTTTGCTCAGGTCAAAGGTCAGGTCACCAGAGGTCATTGAAGGCAAAATTTCGCCGATTTCCAGGTCGAATATCGAAAATTTCCAAGAAGCCAACGCATAACTCGGGAACCAATAGAGCTACAGCGCCGCAGAAAAGCGCATTCGATAGCCCTATTAACGCCCTTTCTGAGCAATTCTCTCAGATTTGACCTCACGTCAACAGTTTTGCCTGCAGGGGGCAAAAACTGCAAAAATAACCGATTTTTCGGAAACAATTTTTCGGCAATAACTTTTGACCCAAGCCTTGTACGAGCTTAATTTTACCGGCATCGTATTCCTCTCGTCAAGACGCATCGAATGAACTATAACTTGACCTTGAAAGGTCAACTTGAAAATTTGACCTCAGGTCAAGGTCATGACCTGACCGGAAAGGGTCATGCTGCATATCAGTCGATCCGTATCGTCGAGCTGAACACATCTAAGGTGTTTTCATCGCTCTAGCATGCCTCTATCAAAAGTTTTTGCGAAAAACTGTTAGATACCATTCGCGACCTAAGATGACCTCAGGGCATAAACAAGGGTCACGGACACCATTTTCATGTTCAGTGTGTCTAAACCACTTGTAATTCGGTGTTTGGGAGTGTTTATAATGTCTTTCGTCCAAAAGAGGCGCATTTCAATTTTCTCCCATTGACTTATAATGGGGAGGTCGCAAAATTGACCTGACCTTAGGTCATCGATATCAAAATTCTGAGATATACATTTTGTACATGCTGTTGCTCCCAGCAATCGCTGAAAGTTTCAAAACGATCAGTCACTCGGTGTAGCTATGGCAGACATTGAAACTTTTTATGAGGTGAGGTCACTTCAAGTGACCTGGTGACCTGACCTTGAATGACCTTGGTCTGAAATTTTTACAACATGTGTAGAATTGATTTATGATAAGGTGTACCAAAAACGGCGGCGCTCCGCGCCGCCGTTTTTGAGATATTCGCGAAAAAACACAAGGGGGGTGTTCAAACACCCCCCCCCAGCAGGGAGAGGGTTAAAAGCTGGAGTCTGAGTCAGTCACCGAAATTCGATCCCCTTCGCAGACCTTTCAGGGTTCCGTAGTTGGAGTTGTAGTCGGTCGGAGTCGACAGTTCTGACCAGAGTCAGAGTCAGAGTCGATTTTGAAAGCCAGAGTCTTCAAAGAGGAGTCGGAGTCACCAAAAATCCATTGCCTCTGCAGACCTGCTAGGGCTGTGGAGTCGGAGTCGGTCAGAGCCGACATTTGAAATCAAAGTCGAGTTGATTTTTGAAAGTCTGAGTCAGAGTCGGAGTCATAAAGAAACCCATGGACGATCCGCAGTACCATGCAGTAAGGGCGCTGCCGATCGATGCCCTGAATTGCCTATGATTTATGAATTGAATGAATAGATGGCAATTAATTAGAAACCTGCTATTATTCATCCCTTGCCACTTGGACTTACTTTTAATAGAAAAAGACGCATTATTTGTTTGTTTATTTATTGACAAATATTTTTGAGCAGTTAGGGATACAGACACAAAACACAATGATAGCCACCTCGCTGGTGCAAATCATTGCTAGATAGATGTTGAAATGTGTCGCCATAGAAGAATCTGCTGATTTTCCTGGCGGCTCTCGTTTTCAAGTAACTACTGGTCTTGTAAGATCTCTTGATTGCTCACCGTCTGGCGTAGTTTCAAGGTTTTCTGAAAGCTAATCAAACGTTATCATGGCTGCTCTTGATGGCATGGCGCTTGCTGGTTCTGGGCTCTTTATTGGTGGTTCTTGCGTCTGATCCTGTTGCTTCATGTTCCATCATATCACATTAAATTTATAATGGAACAGACACTTCTACCTTTTAATTTACTATCAGTCGACTTGCATTTAGGTACCCCTGTGGCCTGCTGGCCCTTTTATTTCCACGATAGAATCTACTAATTATTGAAGAAGCCTCGGATAAAAAAGCAAGAAAAGTATGTCAAGTTAAATAATTGCGACGGTCCTAGAAAACCAGAAAAAAATATCAAACAGCCTGTTCATCTCACTTCCCTCACTTCATAACAAAAACAAACCACGCAGCAAAACATGCGAAAGAGTCCTTAGCAACGCCTTAGCAACGCATTTCTCTGAAGTGCGCAATATGTGTCACAACTGGAAAATTTAGTAGCTACTTAATTATTCAACTAGAGTTGGACTATATAAGCTAGGCTTTTATATAAAAAATAAGTGTTTGCTTATCGAATTTATAGTAACTGGTTGCTCAACTTCGAAATAATGATTTATTACAGAAAAAAACTTGTTTGCGACATATTTGTAAAGAAACAACGGAAATAGCTTTGACTCGTACGCTATTCTAGTACATTTTTGGTAGAAAACTTCGTCCAACCTTATGTTTTAGGGCCTTGGTATTTAGGGCCTTGATTCGGTATATCGAACATTGAATGGCTCACTGGACTTCGGCGGCGGAACGGTGTCGCCACACACACATGCACATACGCGCACAGGATCTGCCGCATCCATGGCATAATCTGTTTATGGCGGCAGCGGCGGTCATGGCTGTCGTTTTGTACAGGTCTGGTCATTGGTCAACGGCGTCTCGTCCAAGACCTGCGGGACAGCGGATCGAGTCAATTATAAAACAAAAACTGAAAAAACCAATGCATGTGCTGTCCTAATTGAAACAAGACTGCAACGAATTCGACATCACAGCTACAACCATTGAACAGTGCCCGCTGAATACCCAGTACCCAAGCAATATCCAAGACTCAGTTAAAGGGACACTCCCACCTTTAGTTTTGAGTTGAGATAGCCAAATTGGTGGCCATGGCCTGCAAATACCGGTTTGGGTACTCACAACATCGAAAAATGCTTTAATTCGAAGATATGGAATTTCAAACTTGCAGTTTTCGGATTCTAAGGGGCTAATGCATTGGAATGCCCCCTTAGAATTTGTGACGTCAGCGGAGATTAACGATTTTTAAATCTTAGACTAAAACCATCGTTAACACGTGGCGGTATACACTGCTTTGCGCGCAACGTCTGCCGCACTTTAAGGCTGCCAAATTATTGCTTCCAAATAAAGTCGCTAGTAACAGGGGAGATCCCAAAAAGTAAACAAAAGTAAAAGCCTAATATCTTGAAAACCAGTGAATATTTTTCGGTGAAATTTGGTAGACATTCGTTTTCGCTCTTTCTGAACCAAGGGACATCACTTTCATGCCAATTCATTAACTTTTTTGAAGGTGGGAGGGTCCCTTTAACAGCCATTAACCCTGCACTCTTTAAGGCCGTTGTACACGGGCAACTACCGCCGGCAACTCTCAGCAATCGGTTGCTCGGCGACCCTGGGCAACCGATCGCCCAGCAATCGGTGGCAGCATGCGAGCAACTTCTAGCAACACCGATGAATTTGCTTTCACATTGCTGACGTCACAATTACGTCACGCCGAGGAACTGGGCGACTCTCGACAACCGGCATTCCAGAGCCCACCGGCAACCGGACGCAGATGTGTTTTGAGGTTTGTGGCGTTGGATATTAAAGTTTTCTGCATATTATATATGTATCGATATGTACTAATGATAGCTTGCCTGTGCCATCGTTCGCTAGTGATGCCACTATCTTTTTAACGCCAAAACGTGGTATTAAAAGTTTAAACAAATATCAAAGGCTGGAGTACGCTTGTGTATGTTGTTTATCTGTGGCATGGGTTGATAATCACTAAAATGATAATCAGTCCGTTTTATTGAATGGGTGTTTTTAGGGCGGGTCATACAGCTCCCTTCATGGGCGCAGAAATGTGCTACGAATATTTGCGCCTACGAAGAAATGCGAGACGAAATAATGGGACACGAATAAATGCGCCGACGAAGATTTGCGGACGAAGAATTGCGCGACGAAGAAATGTCATACGAAGATTTGTCCTGGAATCTTCAGACTGGGCCCACTAGCTTGCTGTGAACTCCGACTTATTGAGATCTACTCACTGATATAGGGCTCCGATATTTGGAATGAGATTTAGAACACCAATACAGGCCCAAGTGGTTAATTTTCTTTACAACATAAGTAAAAAGGGCCCACTTTCGTTATATATTATGCCCCCAGGTCCCCCCAGAAAATGGAATTAATGGGGCCCGGGGGGACGGTCCCCCACGGTTTCTCCGGCACTGATCTCCACCAATAAATCAGAATTGAGACCAATATCCAACCTATCAAAATCCCTTTCAGATATCCTGACTAGTAATTGGCATTGAAAAATCTAAGAGGACGGTATTTTGTAAATATTTTACCTATTTGCTGCTCCATAGCTGCATGCTCGCACAGCAGAAGCGGCCAGCAACACCGCAGCAACAGCCAGAAAGTTCAAAATATTCAACTTCTCGGCGATCGAGAGCAACAGCTCGTCCATTGGTTATAATTATCGTGACGTCACGCTCAGCGACCGTCAGCGATCGTCGGATGTTGCCGACATATTGGGCAATTTTTGAACAACCCTGAAGAGCATTTGGCAGCACTTCAGCAACCCAGAGCAACAGAAAAGGCTGTTGCCGAGCAACCGATTGCTGGGAGTTGCCGACGGGAGTTGCCCGTGTACAACGGGCTTAAGGCCGTTGTACACGGGCAACTTCCGCCGGCAACTCTCAGCAATCGGTTGCTCGGCGACTCTGGGCAACCGATCGCCGGGCAACCGGTGGCAGCACGCGAGCAACTCCTAGCAACACCGATGAATTTGCTTTCACATTGCTGACGTCATAATTACGTCACGCCGAGGAACTGGGCGACTCTCGACAACCGGCATTCCAGCCCACCGGCAACCGGACGCAGATGTGTTTTGAGGTTTGTGGCGTTTGATACCTATTAAAGTTTTCTGCGTATTATATATGTATCGATATGTATTAATGATAGCTTGCCTGTGCCATCGTTCGCTAGTGATGCTACTATCTTTTTAACGCCAAAACGTGGTATTAAAGGTTAAAACAAATATCAAAGGTTGGAGTACGCCATTGCATGTTGTTTTATCTGTGGTGGGTTGATAATTACTAAAATCATAATTAGTCCAAAGCTATTGCTTTATTGAATGGGTGCTTTCAAGGGTCATACAGCTCCCTTCATTGGCCTTGGCTAATGTAGATACGTAAGAACAGTTGATGCACACTCATTTCCAACAGACGTTAAACCACATTGACATGGTAGACATGGAACAAAGTCAAAGATGAACATATTTCTGCAAATTTACTGTCATTGTCATGTCTGATTAAAACATGATATGAAATTGTTATCTTGTTACCATATATTGTTTTTAGATGATCAAGATATTGTTAATTTAAACCAGATAAGGATATTACTATGCATTACTGTTGTCAAATTTTGTTTTTCTGATTGATCTTCTGATCTTTTTATCTTGGCATATCTTGTTTTTATTTAGAGATGCTGATGACGCCATGGTGATATATTTACAAAAACATGTTAATCTTTGATTTTGTTCCGTGTTTGATAGATATACGTATAGCATTGCGGACTGTGGGTAAACAGTCTATTCAGTGTCCACATCTCATTCTAGTTTCTACATCACTGGATAATTTGGAAAAGAGTGGATAGCACTTAAGTTTTCATGAACTTATCCAGTCTGTTCTTGAAAGACAGTGGACTGTGCCTTAACTATGTCTGCAGGGGGCTTGTTCCACACCTTTACCAGCCTTTGTGAGAAAAACTGTTTTTGTGCCTTTAACCTGCAGCTTGCTTTGGTGTCCTCTTCTTTTGACTTCTGACAAAAAACTGACCTGGTTCTACATCCAGCTTCCCTGACAGCAGCTCTAAAGTTTCAATCAGGTCGCCTCGCTGCATGCTCTCCTCCACACTCAGCAGTCCAAGAGTGTTCAGTCTCTCCTCATAGCTCACCTGCTTCTTGCCTTGAACCAACTTTGTTGCCCTGCGTTGCACTGTTTCCAGCACCCTAACGTCCTTTGTGTATAGACTATAGAGCCATGGCTTGGAGACAATGTTCCTTCCTATTGTTTTGCATTTGTAGATTTGTAGATAAGCAATTATTCAATGGATACTTTTTTGCACTGGCATCTTTCCAACTCATGAATAACCTTGTCAGCCTCATCCACTACAGCAGTCAGTAGGCAAATGGTAGGAATTGGCTCTTGGGGTGGTAAAGGGTAGGAAAAACTGCATCAGAAGGTGCACCAGTTTTACAAACTGGAGCAGATCAGACATGGTTGGCTTTACATCATTTTACACAAGGATAAAATCACATTGTCAAAGAGTTAAACTGCAGCTATGCATGTGATTGCATTTCTTTGGATTTCATATTTGATATGAAGATATGAATGTGTTAATTTATGATAGCACAATTCTGAAATTAAGAAAAAATCAAGATCCACCTCATCCAAACACATCCAAACATTATGACCACCTTGCAAGTATGAGCATGCCCTTTTGTCCATCGCATAATAGTTGCTGTCTGCTTTCAGCCATGGACGGAGATAACGATGCCATTGAAGCTCGTCTGCAGCGCATCAGGATTCTGCGGCTTATCAAGCTCCGTCAGCGCAGAAGACGCCGCATGTGGGTGCGGCCGGTGCTGGCTGCTCGCGACGAGCTCGGGGAGTTCAGCCACCTCGTCAGCCAGCTGCGTAGTGACCCAGCTGCCCACCAGCAGTACCTGCGCCTGACGCCAGCCGAGTTTGATGATCTGCTGGGCCTCGTGCGGGACGACATCGCTAAAGAAGTCACCAACATGCGACGTCCCATCCCACCTGACGAGCGACTGGCCCTAACCTTGCGGTAAGCAATTTTGCTGTTTCAGGCTGATTTGTCGTACCAAAAATGGTCATTTGCATATTTAATGCTTCATTTAAAGTGTTCCATGGCGAGGACTTGAAGCAGGTCATTATTTTTTTTTTTTCACCGTGAGGCCCACCGCCTGCCGGGTTAAGGTCAACTACTGACACCTGTCAAAGTGTCAAGCCCTGAACCGAACCAGGTAATGGTGGGACGTTTGTTGCCGATCAAACTAGAAACGGCTGACTGTTGAGCTACCTATTCCTGTCGTTGCAGATACCTGGCAGCTGGAGGCGCCATGAAAACGATTGCGGAGTCGTATCGCATCGCCCCACGCACAGCGACAGGGATAATATATGAGGTGTGCGAGGCCATATACCAACGGCTCGCCCCTCTCTGCCTGCGCTCCCCGACGCTGAACGACTGGCATGCATCAGCTGACGACTTCTTGGAATTGTGGCAACTGCCAAACTGCATCGGGGCGCTCGATGGCAAGCATGTTGCCTTGCAGAAACCAGCTGGCACCGGTTCAATTTACTTCAACTATAAGGGCTTTTGCAGCGTCGTGCTCATGGCCGTAGCTGACGCCAGATACAGGTGAGCCCGACAGAAGGCTAGCATCTCGAAGTGGATTATTTTACCTCGTATTATTTTACTTAATGTCGCATTGTCATCATCCTTACATCTGAAATTCGACTAAGGACGAAAACCGTACTTGTTGCCTTGTAAACCTCACGTACCCTTGTCGCAATGTTTCCGATATTTTGTGGGAATGCTTTTTTGAATAAGTTTCCGATATTTTGTGGGAATGCTTTTTTGAATAAGTTTCCGATATTTTGTGGGAATGCTTTTTTGAATAAGTTTCCGAGATTTTGTGGGAATGCTTGTTTGAATAAGTTTATAAGATTTTGTGGGAATGCTTGTCGGTGACATCCGCCCCCTCGCCCGTTGGACTTTTGAGTCTGACCCTGTCTAACGACCACCCGGTCGATCATGTCAAACTAATTGCATGTATTGGCATTGTTGCCCATCTCGAATTCAATTACGTATATAATTGGTGTAAGGTAACGATAGCATGAATAATACTCGTATATCCGCCGCTTCCGTGAATGAGTGAAAAGCCACGTTAATTGTGGACCTTATTCGAACACATCTGAATCTGAATCTTCTAGCAATAACGGTCCTATAAGATTGCGTGCGCCCTGTTCGCGAATCATTACGGTGATATATTCTATCATACAACAGTCAACACCCACTGCCTCCGTTTTCAAATCTGATCATTTTGATTAGCCTACTCGATGCTACTGGACACCGCGTCAATCTCGTGCTGACAATACTTTCGTTCTACAGGTTCACCTACATCAGTGTCGGCAGCCAGGGCAGCGAAAGTGATGGCGGCATTTTCGCCCACTCCGATCTGGCCGCACTGCTGCGTCGACACCAGGAGGTGGGCGACGTTCTGCCGCCACCGAAGGCGCTGCCGAACACCGACGAGGAGCTGCCCCACTTCCTAGTCGGAGACGAGGCGTTCCCGCTACAGCGCCACCTCATGCGGCCGTACGCGAGGGCGTCGCTGGTGGGATCGGAGGCGGACCAGCGGCGCATCTTCAACTACCGTCTGAGTCGTGCGCGCCGCTGCGTCGAGAACGCCTTCGGGATCCTGGCTCAACAGTGGCGAATCTACCGTGGGAGCTTGGGCTGCACGCCAGAAAAAGCCGCCTTGCTGGTGAAAGCAACGTGTGCTTTGCACAATCTCCTGCGCCAGCGAGACGTGGATGCCGACAGTGTCAGCCGCAGCTACGCAGCCGTCCCCGCCGAGCGTGACGCCGCGCCCACCCTGCGGGGCATCGGTAGGATGGGCGCCAACAATCACTCGCGGGAGACGGCCCGCGTCCGCCAGGCCCTGACCGCGTATGTGAACGGCGTCGGCAGCGTCCCGTGGCAGAGAGCTGCAGCTGGCCTTGACCAGTGAAGCTGGAGGTGGGCGTGACTGTCGTTCGTGTATCTGTTGTGGGTGCTGCTGTCGCGGGCGTGGGTGTTTCTGTCGTGGGTGTGGCCGCCGTGCGTGGGTCGCATGGAGAGGCGTGTGGTGACGGCGGTGTGCACTGTGGGCCCAGTTCATACGCAAGCTCTACCTGTTATGATTTGTTCATTGTCTTTTGCTGTTACGCGTTGTGCCGCGCTGGCGGCTCCCCGGCCGGCCAGCGGGCCCGCCGGGCCAAAGCCTACCGTCCAGACGATTGTGTGGTAGGCACACTCGGCGCGCCCGCCCATTGGTCGCGGTGTGTCACGTGATTGCGCGGAAGATGTCGAAGAACTGAACGTCTTATTCGAGCGGATCTGGCTGTGCGTCGAGTTGACGCTGACGGCTCGATCCTGGCTGAGCGTCGAGCCGACTGTTCGTTTTACCGATTCAATATACCCTGGTTTACCGGGTGTCCGATTCGTGACACACATCTACCAACGCCTCCAGCTACTGGCGATTTATTTATGTTATGTGCTCATTTTATTATGTGAACGATGAACTGATGTTAAAAAAGTTGGTCATTACATGCTTATCACCACTGATCTTTCTTTTGTGGTCGTGGACAAAAACGTCTGGCAAAAACAACAGCATACATTTTGCGAACTTTATTACATTTACAATACCAACAGGTATTGTAACGACAGGTAACCCTTACAACAGGTGTTGTAACAATACCAACAGGTAACCAGTGGCACCAATGGCTGCCATGAGCCGACTGCAGTAGGCTCATGGCAAAACTACAAAACAAAACAGCTACAAAACAATCACAAAAACGCGCGTCTACATCACATCATCACAGATCACAAGAGCTACTGGTAAAGCTCGGCGACAAGGCGCGCCAGCTTGCCGCGGAATTCCCGACGGGCATCGCCCCCACGCTCCAGTGCCTGCATCTCGCTCATTATGATGTTGCCCCAGTGGACACACTCGGGGTCAAACTGGGTGCGCCCACGCCGCATCTCCTCCAGTTCGGTGGCCAGCTGCCCGTCGACGTCGTCGGTCGCTCGTCGGAAATTCACAGTTAAGGTTCGGTACCCTCAGGGTATCTAAGGCATATATCAAGGAGTGCGTAAACCAGAAATGATCCTGATCGGACTTGTCAGCCGGCAGCCAGAGCCTAAATTGTGAACAAGCAAAAATGCCGATAATTTTTACTTTGACCTGACCTGTGAGGTCATCAGTGACCTTGAGGTCAATGAAAATAGGTTTCGCTCGACAATTTTTGCAGGGCTATCAGATGGCGTTTGAATTTTGACGATCGGCCCCGCCTAGTTTCGGAGATAGGAGGGGGGGGGGGGGGGCTCTGAAGAGCCCCCCTCGTCAGTCACTCGCGTTATGGAAAATACCCCAGTCATGCGCGGGTTAAATCAATGAGCATCGCGGAACGCTAGGTAAATACTCATAGGTCGCCAATTTGTCAATGACAATACAGTGTAGTGTAACTTACTCCGCGCGCCGCCTGACCCTGTCCAAAAACGGTAGGTCGTACGGGTGCGGCCTCCTGGGAGTCTGCTGGGCCCCGGACCCGCTAGGGAGCTTTTGCTTCCTCCTCTGGTACGCCGTTCTCAGGTTTTTGAACCTCGCCTGCGCCGCGGCGCCTGCAACAGTGTAAAACAAATCACATTATAGATCATTGTGCAAACTGGTAAGTACGAGCACAGTTTTACAACAGAAACAGATTCAATCAACTGATAACTGATTTTCCAGTAGGTATGACTTCTGAGTGCCCAACTCTAATTTGAATATTGTCTGAACCTTTCATACAACATATCAGCGAATGAGATATATTAATGTTATCTCCACAGTAGACAACTAACAAGATAAGTAGCCGAACTTAATGCGTTTTTATCAGTTTTCAGTTTGTGCAATGCATTTCCTTGCCCATCCACAATACACTTGTCTTTGCTGGTTTAAATAGCCACGATAGCAAGGAACTAGATATGCATACATTTACATTGCAAGTGCATTAATATTGTTTTGATTTCCATATCGCAGTTGTAAAGTTGGCTATTTTCTTTACTCACAGCTTAAAAAAGAGCTCAGCAATACATACTTGTTAGACCATTGCAACATGGGCCTACCTGAACAGCCACAGGCCTCTCCGACAGCACGCCAAGCACCATCTTTTACTGTTTTATTTGAGTACTGTGGAACACTGAGATCCCACAGTAGAGGGCGCCGCTCCACCTCCTCTATCAGTTGCTGGGTATCTGTGGGCAAAGCACATGCAGGTCAATGCTTACATCAGTGCTTGTTTATTGGGGTTAGGGGCGCATCTCTTCTGAGTTATGACTGATGTAATATCTAGATGCAATTTACGACATCATTTTGAGCATGACAATCTGATGACATTGACAACCAGTTTGATGGACTACAGTAGAGAAAACATGAAATTTGTTTTAACATTCTGTCAGTTTGTCACTTGGTGAAGGCAGAAATGCAGTAGGTAATGACATCACCCACCATTACCAATCGTTGTAAACTACATGCAATTGCTTTAGTTGTTCAAGAGCTTACCCAATAACAAAATAAGGTTTACTGCACATGCAAAAGTACAATCAAATTACAATCAGCATACATAATCCATTGGCAGTCAAAACAGGCTCCCACTTGAGGTGATATGTACTCAGACGCAAAGTGGCTTAACCCTCGCCGGCAAAGTGGGGGATGCAAGGATGCAAGCACCCTCATGTTTTCCACACATCCCACAAAGGCATAAAGACATTTGGCTGAAATTAAGTATACCTATGCGTCCATCCTTTTCCAACTACTCTGAAAATTTTGGGGTCATGTCGATGTCATGTCAGGTCACCACATTATGTCATATCCTACGTCATGTGTGGACATAATAAACAGATTTTGTGAACAATCTGAGTGTTCTTGCTCACAGATAACTCAGGATGGTGAGCCTGGAGACTTTGGGATGGTTACCCCTCAGACCTCAGGATAATGTCCGACAGACTTTGTGATGGTGCGCCCTGACTCAGGATGGTGTCTCAGACCCTTGAGATGGTACCCCCTCAGACCTCAGGATGGTGCCCTCAGAGAACTCAGGATAGTGCCCCAGGACAACTTTAGAAGGTGGAGACCCTGGACCGGGGACCCTGGAGACCTTGGAAATAGTACCCCCTACCCACCCCACCTCCTGAGGGACAGAAATAGTGCCTCCAGGAGACCTAAAAATGGTGCCCTATTCTAACACACCTTCTAGATGATGTCCCATTACCTCTGTAATAAAGCTCCTATAGGTTGAGGTGACCTCCGGGATGGTGCCCCAGGAGGCCCAGGGGGCACCCTGACCCAGATGTGGCCCCCACGGCCCCCTGGATCCGCTATTGCCTATGACAGCCTGCTTTCAGATCCCATTGCCAAATTAAGTGCTTTTGTTGTAGGTTTAGCTCCACATCATTTTTGAACCAAGTACTAATAGGAACTCTCATTCAGTTCCAAGTTAATATATGGGTAATATATGGAGGTTTAATGCTACATTTAAACTTATTAAATGGGGCCTACCAACTTTTGCAGATACCAAAGTTGCATATGAAATATTACAAATGTTGCACACAGATGGAGCTATGTATTGGGTGTAGATGTGGTCCCTGCCGTACGGTGGTTTTGTCCTTCAACAAAGATAGCTGTGATAGGTATGTTACAAGCTATAACCATTCCAAACCAATGCAATGCAAGCAATCAAACCAATGCACAAGCATTTCTGCTCACCCAATTTTCGGAAACATTGCAAAAATGGCTGAAGATCCTACACAATCCAGAATCAGGATGGACCACCATGGAGGGTCTCAGGATCCAGACTAGATTCTGAGCAATTTTCCAGGGCGCTGTTCAATCAGTTTTTTTATCAGCAGGCTGCAAGCATGCTGCTGGTTCTTGGATCCTCATTAATCAAATTCACGTGGCCTATTCATTTGACCAATGAGAGGCCAAGAAGCGCCAGCAATAACTTCCTCATATGGGAAAAACCGACGGCATGCTGATAAAAACAGCGACCGAGCAGAGCTTGGATTATTTGACTCTGACAAAATGAGACAATTTTTAGATGCTTTGGAGGCATTCATAAGCATAACTGCTTCCACAGAAATTTAGCACTTGAAGGTAATTACTTTCAGTTTTCACTGTCAACATGATTTTAGCTTTTGTTTGTCTAGAAGCCAGGCACAAGACTGATCAGGAATGATTCATAACAAAAATTGCCACCTACTTATTATCCATATTCAAATAATATGTATCAATGTTTGAAAGGCTTCTTGGCAAGATGTAAGATCCTTCACGGGCTTCAGATCTAGCACACTTCCCTACCATGGCTAGAGAAATGATTTCAGAGGTGGGGGGGGGGGGACTAGGCCTTCAGGGGCCCTGAAGGAAAAGGGCCCCCAAGTGTCTCAAAAGGCCCAAAATCATATTACCTTCATTATCCATGACTTGCTGTACATAGGAGATAGGTGTCTGGAAGCCAGACTGGAAATAATACACATTGTGCCGAATATGTCCAGCGAAAATTTCAGCGCAAAATTTGTCCTGCGTAACTTCGCATGCGCCGAATTCGGCGCATGGCGGCGGACGCCATAGCCTTTATATAGCCTTGATCGGACAGATGTGGACATGCGCTTTATATAAAAAGGGCTTAATTTTAGCACAAATAGGCACATAATTTTTGGTGAAAATCACACAGAAATTTCAGCGCAAAATCGCTTGCGCCGAATTTCGGCGCAACAGGGTCTCACCGGCATCCGGTGTAGTGTATGGATGTTTTCCAGTCTGGTCTGGAAGGAAATTATGCCTAGCAAACACCTTTCTGTCAAATTTTAATGTGTGATGAAGAACTTGGTGGCAAAATAGACAATAACGGAGGGGCCCTGGTACGACTTGCAGAGGCCCTTATTGGGCTCACGGAGCCGCAGCAGGGCTGAAAATTTACAGAGTCACCAAGTTTACACCAATACATGCCCAAGTGGTTAATTTTCTTTAAAACATAAGTCAAAAGGGCCCACTTTTGTTATATATCAGGCCCCCCAGGTCCCCCCAGGAAATGGAATTAATGGGGCCTGGTGGGGGATGGTCCCGCACGGCTTCTCCGGCACTGATCCCCACCAATAAATCAAAATTGAGACCAATATCCAACCAGAAAAAATCCCTTTCATATATCCTGACTAGTAATCGGCAAAGAGGACGGTATTTTGTAAATATCTTACCTATTTGCTGCTCCATAGCTGCATGCTCGTACTGCAGTACCATCCAGCAACACCTCAGCGACAGCCAGAAAGTTCAAAATATTCAACTTCTCGGCGATCGAGAGCAACAGCTCGTTCATTGGTTATAATTATCGTGACGTCACGCTCCGCGACCGTCGGCGATCGTCGGATGTTGCCGACATATTGGGCAATTTTTGAACAACCCTGAATAGCATTTGGCAGCACTTCAGCAACCCAGAGCAACAGAAAAGGCTGTTGCCGAGCAACCGATTGCTGGGAATTGCCGACGGGAGTTGCCCGTGTACAACGGACTTTATGGCTTCACGCTTTCCGACGTTTTGCACATTCCGCGGCTGCGATAGTGTGCCTCCTCTTGTTCTCGCCACCGCTTCTGTTCCTCAAATTGATCCAGAAATGGCGCTTGTGAGGAGCCAAGTGTGGTACTAACTTCGTGCAGATGTCCTCGATCCGGTCTCGTTCGAGACTGGGAAGTCACTCAGTTCAAAGTTCCTCGTCAGCATGGAATGTTGACTTCATCAAGCTGTATGCCGTCCAGTTCGGGTCTAAAAGAGACGTTTTCGTCAGGATCTCATCAGACCCTCGCTTCACTTTTATGCTTTTGAAGCTGGCCAGATAAGGGCGCTGCCCGTCATCTGCCAAGATTTTGAGGGCGTGGCGGCTCACGCCATCGACCGTCGCCACCATGTTGGCACCTGGCCGCACGAGGATGGTCTTTGTGCCAGCTGCAGTCGTTGCTTCGTTGAAAACCTCTAAATCCTCCATGCGGCCAGCCGGTCGTAGGTTTTTTACGTTTTTTAGATGACCTGATGAAGGGCGTCTGCAGACATTGATGTATGCCCCGGCTCCAGATATTTGAGCGTGATGGTCTGAGTGTTTGTGGAAGGACTGTTGATAGCCTTTAGAAGAGTGGAGAGCAGCGTCCACGACTTATTTTGTCCGGCGCAGTTATCTAGCCACATCACTATGTGTCGTACGTCCCGGCACACCGACGGTAAAGGGCTTTGTTGTGGTGCCTACAGAGTAGGTACAAAGAATCAGCTTTATGACAGTAATGTGGCCTGGGGAATTAGGTAATTTTGGGCTGTGACGTCACATATTTGAAAGTTTGTGTTTGGAATACGGGAAGCCTAAGATGTTTAATGAAAAATAAATGCCAGAACCGTGTTCCTGGTCATCCAATCTATAAAGTCGGGCACAATTTAACTGGTTTTAACAACATTTTAGAAGGTGGGATAGTCCCTTTAAGTACAGGTGGAAGGAAGCCGATACCTCCTCACACCCGCGTCCTGCCTCTCCGTCGTGCCAGAGAACGCAAGTGCTGTGCTTTACACGGTTCTGTTTTATCTGCGCTTTGGCGTTCTTGCTTGAAGAGATGATTGGTGTGAATGTTTCGTTGTACATGACAGTCGTCTGGTGAAGATGGCGTCCTTGAGTGGGATTTGCGGAAGCATGAAGACTTTTATCATATCTACAGAAATGAATATCGTCCCCTCTTCCCAGTCTTTGTCGGCGTCAGCGCGATACTGCTCCCTTGCAGTCTTAAGGCCGTGTTACACTGCCGAATTTTGGCCACGACCCTGTCGCCGAATCACGTCGTGTAGGAAATCGGCGAACAGTTCACCGACAGAGGCGAACAGTTCGCCGACAGAGCCCGATTTGCAGACAACGGGTGGGGGCCCCCCCCCCTAATCGTGCGCGGGTCGAAGCTGATCCATGATTCGGCGAACATCGCGAATGAATGGCGAATCTGTTGCGAATAGTCGGCGATACCTTGGCAACAAGTCGGCGCACGTAGCGACATGTCGGCGGTGACTCGGCGAGTGTTTGGCGATCATGTTCGTTTATTATAAGTTCGGCGAACGGCCACGAAATTTTCATTTTTCATGAAATATTCGTGGCGGTCGTGACGAACCGTAAAAGTCGCGCGGTGGGCACCGACTGGTCTGCGAAATGCCAAGACCGTGGAAGAAAGATCCCGAATCGGTCCGCGACATAGGATGACTTGCATATTCGTGCACATTCGTGTACCAAAATTCGGCAGTGTAACAAGGGCTTTAGTAGCATCGGCGATGTGCTTCTGGTGCTGATCGCACTGCTGGCATCCCTCAGCATGGTGTCGCGGCTCTGATTCACGCACTGCATGATCGTCCGCGGAGTGCTGCAGCTGCAGCGAGCACTTGCTACACTCTTCGCCGGCCAGCCGAGTGAAGCCGATGTTCATGCTTTGAACTACTTCGTCGGTAGGTTTTGAATGAGCAGGGAGTCTCCTCGTGACGCCCCATATAGTCATGGTGCATCGCGGCTACTGTCAGGTCTGCTGGGAGGTAGTATCCAAGGCCATCTATAGAAGGTACAGTCACTCCCCCGCCGACCAATCAGAGACAGATCCTGAGTGACGTCACCCCTGATGCTCGAAAGGGGTAGGTACTCCATTCCTTTACAACGTAAAAATGACTAACTTCATTTGAAGATTGTTGGTGACACTCAACTTATATCGCTCAACCATTGATGTCAGTGGAAAGTCAAACTAATTTTCTAGCGATAAAAAAGAGCAGCAATATGCTAAGAAATGGCCGGTTTTGAAGATAGACGATTTAAAAACCCTCTGCAGTTGCAGGAAAGCAACGTAAAAACGCATCGAGCTTATATTTTTACTATGAATAAATCATTTTTCAGTAAGTTTTTAGATATGGTATCGATTTATTCAACAACTTTAATACAATATTTTTATTACTTGGAACTTTATTTCAAAATAATATTTTCAAAAATGGCAACTGTTGGCAAGTAGCTTTGAAGCGATTGTGGCGCGCCTCGCCATTATTGTCCTGAGGCCCCCATATGATGTCATCAAAAGTGGAGTGACATGGGCCTGGTAGTATCGATCGGGTGCGTGCGCGTATCGGTAGTGGTGCTTGATGGGGTGGAACAGGGGGCGTCGAAGTCTAGTAGGAAAATCTGGCAATCCCCGGCGTGACGTAACGTCGGGGATGACCGACGGCACCTTGCACTGAAAGATACGGCAGAACGGCTATTTTTGAAAAATGATTAAAAATACTTGGATGCTGTTATGACACATTAAACGCTTATCAGCATGTTCCTCATTATGTGATAAAGCCATATCCGTGGTCGAAAATAGCTGAGCCCCTCCCAATTTCCAAACATCGACCTTATCAGGGGGGCGACACGGCTATTCGCGCAATGTATTAATTTATGGGCCGCGCGGGGCCTCGCGATGACGCGGCTGGAGGCAACTGCTCAGCGCGCTAGGATACTTCTGGCGGGGCGGGGCGCTGAACGGTGTGCAATGAATGGGTTATGGTCGGGCCGACAGAGATGAGGTATTGAATTTGAATTGACATCAGCAATCGGGTGGGGAAGGAGAACGTTCCTAATCGAGCTTGGGTTGGGGAAAGCCGAAAATATCGCGATCGGCTCATAGCTCAGACAGGGCCGGGTGCCGTACCATGTGTTGTATATGTTACGGGTCATATGCTAACTTGGGCAGTATGCAAACTACCCGGGCAGTATGCAAACTACCCAACAGTCCGGGCAGTATGCATAGCGCCCGGGTAGTATGCATACTACCCGACCCCTTGGGCAGTATGCATACCGCCCAAAAACTGGGCAGTTTGCATACTGCCCGCTTCTTGTCTTGAAGTTGTGTATTCCATGTCCATTTTAAAAAGTATTAATGGCTCTATAAGTACCTATTTGCCGGTCCCGTAGCTCAGTCGGTAGAGCGTTGGACTCCGCGTGGTGAGAGCACGCGTTTCCGGTTTAACAGTCCGGGTTCGAAGCGCGACGGGCGATTGACGTTTAACCCGCGCCCCGTAGGGCTACCGGCGGACCCTACCACCCGTAGGGGGGGGGGGCCGTTTCGGCCCCCCCCTAAGATCTCGGAAATTACCGGACGATTTTCAAAATTCAAACGGCGTTCGATAGCCCCACCCGGGAACTACCTTGTGACCAAATTTCATTGACCTAGGTCAAACCGATGATGTCACAGGTCAGGTCAAAGGTCAGATTTTCACCGTTCACAGGCAATTCAAGAAATGTGCTGTGAAAGCGAGTAAATTGGTAATTTATTGAAAACCATCGATGGTACATTGTTCGTCAAACACATACCTTGCTATCTGAGGTCACTGATACTAGGTCAGGTCACAGCGAGGTCAGGTCACCGGGGGTCACAATATGAATGTGTCGTGTGATACATGTTTTATGGTCCATTTTACATGACAAATGCGATTATGTGGGTTAGGCAGCCTTTGGGGCCAGCCTAGGTCACGTTTTTGTGAAGGTCAGGTCAATGTCAGGTCAAATTAGGTCAAATTTCAAAGTTGATATTTTTGCATAAAATGGGTATCGATTCGATGCAGCTCGTCACGGGGAGTCTAATGGAGGTCTTCGTTTTGCTCTACGAGTTCTAGAATTGCCAAAAATTGAGTTTGAAAATTTGACGTCATCATTTTTGAACAGTTTTTTCGCTATAACTTGGCCAAAAAACGAGGTATCGATCTGAAATTTGGTATGTAGATAGAAGACGGTAGGCACTATCACATATATTCCGGTTTTTTCGAAATTCAAAAAACTTTTTGGATTTTTTGGCGAATATATAAAAAAAATGCTTTTTTTGATTTTTGGGGGTCAAAACTCATAAATTTCAAAAATTCGAGATAGCAGTTTTGTAGCCCTGTCAATTCTACACCTTTTATGTCTTGATCATTTTTCTGTATCTTCAAAGCTGTAGTCCTGATAGGTCTTCTCGCGAAGGTCTTTTTTCGGTCGAAAATGACAGAACATGACGTCACTCTGACGTCATGTGTGGCCAACCTATCATAGCCTCTGGAAAAATTTTTGGTCACAATGTGTAAAATTGATGCCCGGAGGGGTCCTGAAAGTTTGGTGGCGATATCTCCAGCCGTTTAGGAGATATCGACCGAAAAGGACAGGGGGGGCCGTTTCGGCGGCGCGGGTTAATGGGCCTCCTTACAGATATGACGGTTTATGGCAGGCCGTAGCCCGTAGCCAAGCGGCTCTGTGCGCACTTGAAACTTTGGACTCCAAATTCTGCCATAGAACCGGCATTGCGCGATCGGAGGGTAGAGGGCAGGGTTACCGCAACAAGCTTCGCTTAGCGGGGCTCTCTCCCTGTGAATCCTTCTATTCAAAAGGTTCGGAGTAAATTTAAAAAAGTAACGTAGTTTAATCGCGAAGTCTTTTTTAGCCGTCAAACGTGATTTATCGATCGAAGAGTGAAATAATGTTTTGAATATAAAGATTTAAAATATTTCCCCAGAATTTCATTGAATTTCATTGCCAGCGGCCAACAAGTCACTTTCATCTGAAATGACGACACATCTGTAGTGCCATCACTCGCTGGCTTTGGTTTGACACTTGGACCTGTAGAGGGCGTTATCATAGTTTCAATAGCTAATGTTACATGAAGCCATTTACATGTAAGACGTTACAAGTTCTTATGGCCGGGTTACCAGGTCAGGTCAAGTGACCTTACCCCAGAAAAAGTTGGAATGCTCGCCATAGCTACACCGACCTAACGATCGCTTTGAAACTTTAAGCGACTAATAAGAGTAACATTAGGTTCAAAAGGCATGCATTTGAATTTTGATATCATACCGATGACTTTTAGGTCAAGTCAATAATGCACAGTCTCCCTAAAAAGTTGACAGGAGAAAATTGAAGGACGCCCCTTTTGCTGAACGTCATTCTAAACACTCTCAAACATCGGGTTACATACAGGTAAACATGACGCACTGAATCGAAAAAATTGCACTTGTGACCCCTTTTATGACCATGAGGTCATATCAGGTCATAAAAGGTCTCCAGCAGTTCTTTGACCATTATTTTTTAATGGAGACGTGTTGGAGCGATGGTCAGGTAAACAACCTTAGATGTGTTCAGTTCGACGATAAGGAGCGGCTGATAAACAACATGACCTTTTCATGTCAGGTCATGACCTTGACCTCAGGTCAAATTTGGAACTTAGATCAACTTTGAGTACTTATTTTGACGGTTTGCACCCAAAACTGCTACAGCTTGCCTCCGCGGTTCTGGCCGGCCCACTGTCGTCATTGTACTGTGAATCTCTAGAAAAAGGAACTATCCCAACAATATGGAAATCAGCGTCAGTGGTTCCGATACACAAGAAGGGTAGCAGGAGTATCCCAGAAAACTACCGACCAATCAGCCTAACGTCCATCCCATGTAAGATCATGGAGTCTCTGGTGCGCGATGCCATCGTTGAGTTCCTCGCCTCCACTGGCCAGCTGTCCAGGCACCAGCACGGTTTCCGTCCCCGAAGGTCCTGCAGCACTCAACTCCTGGAGGTACTAGACGACTGGACCACGATGCTCGAGCAGGGTGATTCCGTCGACGTGGCATATTTAGACTTTCGTAAAGCGTTTGACTCTGTCCCACACAGCCGACTCTTGAAGAAATTGAGGTGTTTCGGGATCTCAGGCCAACTTCTCCAGTGGATCGAGGCATTCCTAACTGGTCGTAAACAAGAATTCGTCGTAAACGGAAGCCACTCAGACTCAATGGTCGTCAGAAGTGGGGTTCCTCAGGGCTCAGTTCTGGGGCCCCTCTTGTTTCTGTTGTTTGTGGATGATATTCCTTCTGTGGTCGACTGCTCTGTGAAGATGTTCGCTGACGACACGAAGCTCTACCGAAACGTATCCAAGCGGCATGACAGAGACTCCCATTCAGAAGACGCTGAGGTTGTGGGGCTGGCTGTCGCTCAACAAAGGGCTGGCAGAGACCACTCCACTGAACACACCCAGCTGTCGATTGAAGAACAGAGTCGGAACACTAGTGGTGCCCTACCTGAGGTTGACGAGGAGGGAGAGGTGGCTGTCTCTCACTTCAGAGATGTCAGATACCACTCTGCCCGACCATCGTCCCCACAGCAGGTGCGAGACACAACGGCAGCGACAACTCTTCAAGGCGACATTGATGCCCTAGTGACATGGTCTGACCGGTGGCAACTCCCATTCAACGAAGGCAAGTGCAAGATCCTGCACCTGGGGAATAACAATCCCCGGATCAAGTACACCATGCGAGAAGTCGACCTAGAGGCGGTGGAAACAGAGCACGACCTCGGTGTCCATATCGACTCTTTGCTAAAGTTTCGCAAACAAGCCACCACTGCTGCTGCGAAGGCCAATCAGATCTTGGCAGTCATCAGGCGCTCCTTCGAACTTATCGACGAATTCACACTCCCACTGCTATACAGGGGGATGTCGTCCCGGTTCTCCCCATGTATTATTCGCCAATCAGCTTAACACTACCAGTGACGTCACTGGTGGATCACCAATCGGGGCCGGCGCGCCGGCCGGGCCCGTAAGAGGCCAAACGCAGACGTTTTCAGAAAAGCGTAAGCCGTATAGATACAGTCGTGGATGGAGTTTTGCTGTGATTCGGCTCTCCAAGAGTGCGTCAGCGGACTAGGACCAGGATAAAGGTCATAGTGAACCGGCATCTGATAAAATCCGCTCACGGCTTAGCAGCCGGCCGACTTAAACCCTTCGCCCTCGTAAAATACAAAAGCTTGCCGGTTATCAATCCACCTGCATCTCCTCATCTGCTTACTGCCTATATCGACCACTTACTGCAGCCGTTTTGGAGCGGCTCACGGCCGATAACACGCCTGGCGTGCGCTAGCCGCCGGTGCTAAGCGCTAACCATTGAGTGCGCGTGGCCGACTGATGGCGCTGGCCCCCGGCACCGACACCGGCGCGGCTGACCCATGGGGGGGAGGCTGCTAATTAGTTGAGCCGGAATTGGGATAGAAGCCGGTATGGGATTGGGATAGAAACTCAGCGAGACTAAGGGATTGTGTTGTGCCTTCGGTAGGCCCCCAAAAATCTCCGGTGTAGTGCCCTCAGGGCCGCCAGTTATGAAGCCTTTGGAGGCACTGGTGTGGGCCCTCAGAGGCATTGGTGCGGGGTCCCGGAGGTGCCGCTGTGGGCCCTCTGAGGTGCTAGTGTGTGGCCCTCAGAGGCGCCGGTGAGGGTCCTCACAGTTGCCATTGTGGGCCCTCAGAGACACTGCAGTGTGGGGTCATCACAGTTGGGTGTGGGACCCTTAGAGCTGCTGGCTCGAACCCTTTATAAGCCGACAGGGGCTCTCAGAGACCGACAAAGGGCCCTTAAGAGGTCTGCGGTGTCTTCAGGAGCCCTGTGGAGTCATCAGAGACCAGCAAGGTACTCTCGGACGCCGGTGAGGGCCCTCAGAGTCGTCGGTGCGGGGCCCTCAAAAGTCACCGGTTAGTGGCCGTCCGATGCGAAGGTCCCGTCTTAGGCCGTCAGAGGCTCCGGCGTTGAGCCCTCAGAGCCGCCGATATATGACCTTAAGAAGCACTGGTTTGGGCCTTTGGAACTTCATTCAGGGGTGTCGGTTGAATTCAGAGGTGGCAGTGTGGGGCCCTCAGCTGGGCACCGCTTTGGGGCTTTCACAGCCGCCGGTGAGGGCCCTCGCAGGCGCCGTTGTGGGGGCCTTCAACCATTGGTTTAGGGGGTCATCACAGGCGTGTGTGGAACCCTTAGAGCTGCTGGTCCCTGATCAGAGGCCGGCAAGTAGCCCTCAGAGGTCGCCAATGGGCCCTGAGAGGCCGGCAAGGGGCCCTCAAATGCAGACAAGGAACAATAAAAAGCCGGTGTGTGGCTCTTATGGAGAGAAGTGTGGCTATTGTGTGGCTATTCGGAGCACAAGGTGTTCCTTCCAGCCCTGTGGGGCCCCTCTGAGTCGAAAATGCCAGCGTGGACCCTCAGCCGCCAATTGGCGTCGCAGGGCCCCTCGGGCCCGAGAGGCCCCCTGATCCGATGGGGGCACGTGCCCCCTGCCCCCCTCCGGGTGCAGATAGAGAATGCAATCGGCGGTGCGGGACACAACGATTGCAATCGTTCCTTCTCCCGTCGCGAGGTCGCCTGCATCCGACCCATATATCCCAAGATTGTCAACCCTGGGGCTCGGGTCGGCAATGTATCGGCAAGGAAATCAGCTTTAGGTGGGTAAAAAAGTTATTAAGAGTCATTAGTTGTCGTTACGTTCAGTAATAGCAACGATAAAGTGCCAAATGTACCCGACGTACGGCTTGGAGCCGGGCGCCGCGCGGTATCCACCAGTGACGTCACGCTAATGCTTAGCGACCGGTCCATTGGAAATTGCGGGATGATTCTACCTCTCTTATACGGCCTTGCTGCTATACAAGACTCTGGTGCGCCCACATCTAGAGTACGGAAACCTGGCATGGGGCCCGTTCAATCGGGCCGACCAACTCCTGATTGAAAAAGTCCAAAGGAGAGCAACACGCCTGGTAGCTTCCATCAGACACCTCCCCTACGAAGAACGTCTACGAGTGCTTAAGCTGCCTTCATTGTTCTACCGCCGACGACGAGGTGACATGATCCAAATGTATCAGCTGTTTCATGGAGGGGTCGACCTGTCTCCTGAGGATTTCTTTGCGGCTGCCACTGACAATCGTACCCGAGGCCACTCGATGAAAGTCCAGAAGCCCAGAGCGGAAACCAGGCCAAGAAGACAATCGTTTAGCGTGAGGGTCGTCAATGACTGGAACAGTTTACCCCCAACGGTCGTCGGCGCTGCCTCAGTCGATCAATTCAAATCAAGACTGGACGCCCACTGGGCAAACATCAGGTACCTGATACCTGATAGGAGTTAGAAAGGTCCCACCTGATACGAGCTCGATGAGAGCGGTTCCCTACAGGCCAAGTGGCGTCAAAATTCCGATCATATTAAGGTAAGGTAAGGTTATTCCAGAAAGCGCTAACAGAGCTATCGAATGCGTCTTTCTGCGGCGCTGTAGCTCTCCTATATCTTTCGAGTTATGGGCGAATTTATTTATAAAAAAAAAAATGAAAAAGACGAAATTTGATCCTTGATAACCTCTGTTGCCCTATTCTTTGACCTGGCCTTAAAAATGACTAGGGCACTTTCGTCATGATCTTTGACGCTATTTCGAATGCCGGTTACCGCATCTTACATGCCGCTTACTTCTGTTCCGCTAAGTGGCACGGGAGTTGAGCAGGGGTGCTCAACCCGCCCCCCAGCCCGGCACGACTGGCGCCGAGCACCGCCCCGGAGCGGGTTAAAGCGTCTGCCATTGACATGTATGTGTGAGCTATTGCATGAACTAGTCTCACGGGCCACGGTCAGCATATTGCCCGAGTAAACATCTTGCCCGTGAGAGAAAAGGTGGGTAGTATGCATACTACCCGGGCAGTATGCAAACTGCCCGGGCGGTATGCATACTGCCCAAGGGGTCGGGTAGTATGCATACTACCCGGGCGGTATGCATACTGCCCGGGCTGTTGGGTAGTTTGCATACTGCCCGGGTAGTTTGCATACTGCCCAAGTTAGCATATGACCCGTAACATATACATATTTAGGCGGGCAGACAGAGATGAGTTATTGGATTTAAATTCACCTTACCATCGGTTTCTGGTGGGGTTTGAAAATGGTTTTAGTCAAGCTCGGAGTGGGGCAACCCACTGGCGGATCCAGGGGAAGGCATTTGGGGCAAATGTCTTCCCCCACATTGGCAGCGCCCGAAATCGCTTTTCGAGAATCAAAGAAAACTTCACAACTTTTCTGAGGAAATGTTGGTTAATCACACTGCACAGCAGTGCGCAAGGAATCGAAATCAGAGTTTTTTTTTAATTAATTCCGAGAAACCTTTTTGGGGTAAGCCCCCGCAGTGTCCAAGACCGCTTCCTGGATCCGCCAGTTGTGAATAAGTCACGGTCGATACCGAGCTTCGGCGGGACCAGGCGCTGTATACGTTGTGATCTTTCAATGAAGAGGTGGACAGACACCTAGCCCCACATCCTACTGCTATGCCCGTGCTTCTGTGGGTGAAGCACTAAAGCATCACGGAATCCCACAGGACCTGCGAGTCGACGAGGTGGGCCGCTTTGGCCGCCGGGTACTGCAGCTCCCTGGAGTTGCCTGGGACCGATGGCAAAACAACAGCTCCGGCGGTGCCCCTATGGGCCGTAGTAATTAGCGAATTCCTGTAATGTAGAGATCATATCCTCAATAATCTCCATTACCATTTTATATTCCTAAACAGTATGACAGAACAATTATGCTTGCCTACGTTCAGGCATTACCTCTGATGGTCATACGTCCAGTACAACATGTGTTGTCTGTCAAACAACAATCGACGACGGGATCTCTTCTCATTATCTCTTAAGCCATCGGTTGTCAATTCACCCACCCCGTTTCCCTAAAAATAGACGGTCAGATTCGGCCTGGGTCCTTACGACCCCTCTAGATTCGCCAGAGACGGGATCGGATCGCCGTTATTGCACCCGTCTTAGTGTCTTTAATACTATGACAGCTTCGACCACGGACTTCGGACGGGGTGATCGTTCCACGAATGTACGAACCATCCAGGCCTAGAGTGCATCGAGGTTTAAAAGAATGCAGTCTGTAGATCAATAAACATAACAATGGTGGTATACAACCACATTAAAATATCTCCCCGGCTCCCGCAACGTTCCAACGCCCCTCCGTTATGCATTCGCCTTGTGTGTCCGCCGAGCCGGCTTGCCTCCAATGGCGTCATCGGCCGGCCGGCGGCGTTCAAGGTCAAACGGCTGGTGTCCTTACCTGGAGTTCTATAGCCTTGGACCTTATAAGCAAAGGATGTAAGCGTAATCCTTAACCCTCGCCGGCCGAGGGGGGGGGGGGGGGCGGGTGCCGCCCCCCCCATAGGGTTTTTTCGCGATAGCTCCGAACACGCTGGCGATAGAGAGCTGAAACTTGGCATACCTGACCTTTGATCCAAGCCGCATCTTTTGACACCAACCGCATTTTTGGGTCAGGTCAGGTCACTGACCTATGACGTCATAAGTGAACCTCTGCACGGTCTTCAGATGTCGCAACTTCGCAACGCCCTCACTGCCAGAGGAGATGTCACAGGGAAATGAAACTTGCAGGATCTAGTATCCATTATGAGTCCCACAACTTGTATATCTCGGATTTTTCCTAAAGGTCATATGAGGTCAGGTCATTTTCGTGACCTCACCATTATAAGTCAATGGGGAAAAATGAAAACTGCTATTCTGGCGCCGGGAACGATCTCCAACTATCTCAAGCACACAGAATCGTGATTTGATGCACTCCTTGCAAGGTTAGATGCGTCACTTTTGCAATGTTGACCTTGCGTGACGTCATTTATGACGTCATCAAGGTCATATTAGTTTTTCGTCAATAACTCTTGATCAAATTGAGCTAGCGAGTCGGGAAAGCCACCAATGGACTCAGGAAGACCTGCCGAATCGAATGATATGCGACATGACCCCTTTCGACCAACTTCGTGACCTGGGGGTGCTGACCTGACCTTGACCTGAGGTCAACACCCCAAGTTGACCTGACCCGGACAAAAAGTATATCATTCGACGCGCCTGAGCGAGACGAACACGATGCTGCCAAAATCGGCGCTCTGCGGCCGTTTTTTGCGAAGTTATTCACCAAAAACTGAACCGTACCTTGGGGCACTTGACCTGACCTCAGAGGTCACCGGTTGACCTAGGACCTTAAAATCGGGTACCAATCTCTGCGTCTCGTAACGGCGCACACGCTCGTTTTTTCCGCGACGCGCCAGCTCCACCAGGGGCGAAACGGCGAGGGGGGGTCGTACCCGCCCCCCCCCCCTCGGCCGGCGCGTATGTAGAAAACCAATAGGTCCGGCGAGGGTTAAGGGCGACTTTCCCTTACATAATATGCGTCCTTATGGAAATCGGTAGTGTGGCGATAAGCGACGCGCGCGACATCTGTGGGGCGACTGTGGCGACACCTGGTGGCTGCTTTTCTGCTGTATGTAGGTATTGGGGTTTTGCCAGATATGGTTCCTACTGCTACACCACTATGTTGACCAAATACTAGAAAGTTATTTCGCCCGTAAATGGCAAGAAAATTAAAAGTATATTTGTTAAATTGCTTATAAATGATTACGAGATAATAATGAAGAAGTTTTGATTGATTAATTAATTATTTAAATATTCAACCGTGAAACTATATTCTGGTAGGTTTAGTAGAAATTAGTCCGTGCAACCTTGTATTTAGGGCCTTGGGGTGGAACATCTTAATGTGTTGCACGATGGCAGCTTTGTCGATCTTGAGAGCCGACCCGTGACGTCCCCTGCCATCTCCGGTGGGGCAGACGTCATCTTCACGTATGCACGCCAAGACAGCATCTCCGTTGTTCTGTGCGAATCCGAGTGTTGTTAGGAAAAATCCCTTGCAGACGTTGACAATCTTAAAGGGACTGTCCCACCTTTTCATTAGTTCTGAGTTGAGATAGCCAAGTTAGCGGCCAGGTTCAGAAACCACTATATATCCTGGTCGCAATATCCTCAGTTTCGTGGTGTTAAAGAAATTCGTTCCCTTCATTTGAAAAGTGGGCCTTAGCTAAGGCCCTATCTCTTAACTATTAACGGCCATTTGATGACGTCATTACTCATTTGCCTTTTGAACGCCTGTCACACATTCAAGTGAAGTATCACTTGATTTACGAATAAGCCAATCAGAGACACTCTTGTTATTGTATGAGCCGCGTCATATTTGAGAGCAAATATATTTGCTGCCAAATTTCCCCTCACATTGGCATGAAGTAAATCCTTCATTACGTCACAGATTCGATATAAATGACGTCACGATGAAATGAAAGTCGCAATATCTCAAAAAGTATACGATGAAAACGCGTAAAAACTTGCAGAATTCGTCAAAATATCATGAGTACCATTTCCGAACCCTAAACGGTACTTTTTTGAAGGTGGGATAGTCCCTTTAACGTCGTCCAGCACGGGTAGGGTCCAAGTCTACGTCATGTGCTTCCTGTGGGAAGCAGCACCGCTCTGGTCTTACTTCCTGCGACTTTCGAGCTGGATTTCTTTTTTTCCAACATAGGTTCGGTACCACTGCCGCCGCGCTGAATAACCGAGCCTGTTGACCTCGTTGATGAGATGACGTTGGTCCGGACTGAAGTGTTTGATGCACTGCTTCTGGCACCCAGCCGCGCAAGCTTCAGGGGGTGGTCTGGTGGTGTGCTTCTGAGCGAAGTTGTTGATCTTTTCAGCTTCGATGCGGGCCCGTTTCTTTTTAGCTGGTATCGTTGGAGTCAGGGGGTGTCGAAGTCTAGTAGGAAAATCTGGCAAATTCCCTGCGTGACGTCACGTCGGGGATGACTGACGGCACCTTGCACTGAAAGACACGGCAGAACGGCTATTTTTGAAAAATGATTAAAAATACTTTTGTGCTGTTATGACGCATAAAACGCTTATCAGCATGTTCCTCATCATGTGATAAAGGCATATCCGTGGTCGAAAATAGCTGAGCCCCTCCCAATTTCCAACCACCGACCTCATAAGCAAAGGATGTAAGCGTAATCCTTAAGGGCGACTTTCCTATACATATCCGTACATATGCGTCCTTATGGAAATCGGTAGTGTGGCGATTGGTGACGCGCGCGACATCTGTGTGGCGACCAATTGGCGACTGGCGACACCTGGTGGCTGCTTTTCTGCTGTATGTAGGCATTGGGGTTTTGCCAGATGTGGTTCCTACTGCTACACCACTATGTTGACCCAATACTAGAAAAGTTATTTTGCTAGTAAAAGGCAAGCAAATTGAAAGTTGATTTATAAAATTGCTTATAAATGATTACGAGATAATAATAAAGAAATTTTGATTGAATAATTATTTAAATAATCAACCGTGAAACTATATTCTGGTAGGTTTAGTAGAAATAAGTCCGTGCAACCTTGTATTTAGGGCCTTGGTTGGAGTGTTCGTGACAGGTCTTATTCGTTCTAAAGGACCCTTTGTTTACTGTACAAGGTCCCTCGTTGGGCTAAAGGGGTCCTCTGATAGTCCTCAAAGGGTCCCTAAAAGAGTAACTAATACTTTTCAGTATGTAAAAAGCATAGGGCGACTATGATTTTCAGAAGGGCGCTGGAGGCTCTAGAGGGGCGCCGTCGACCTTGGATGGGGCGACTGTAGTTTTCATTCAAGTGGGCGCTGGTGGCTCTTGATGGGCTCCATCGAATCATCGATCTTGGGGACTCGGAATATTCTGGTCTCCGGAGGGGCGCCTTTGAACCTGGGGGGGGGGGGGGCCTGGAGAACATTGTCTGTTGAGTGTTATAGCTAGTGATGTCAATTTCAGAAAACATATGTCCAATGTCTGTCCAATGTCCAATACTTACGTCAACCGTCCGTCCAAAAAAGTCCAAGCCAGCCATTTGTCCAAAGATGTCCGACATCTACGCAATAGTATACACTCAACACCGTTATTTAATTTGCTTTTAATGTATCGTTACCAGCTCAAAAGTGGTAATCATATCGAAAGCTGAGCTTTCTAATAGCCAATCAATGTTAAACACGATTACTTTATAAAAATGTTGAGGTGTAGCAAGCGATTGTCCAAGGTTGTCCAAAGCCTGCTGTCATTGTCCAACCGAATTCCAAATTGGACATTGGACAAAATCGGAATTCCGAAGATTCAGGTTCCGATTGACACCACTAGTTATAGCAGGATATGCGCAAGCGGAAAAAAAAACAGCCAGGGATCACAGCAGGTTAAATGAGTTTGAAGAAAAATGGAAAGCATTGTTAGGCGGAAGTGGCAACGTGACATTTTAGTGATGGCAATTGGCGGCTCGACTCCGAGCTTCGTTCGCCGCTCATGAGGGTAATGCGCCTCGTCTCGCCGAGTGCATGTTTGTCAGTTAGCGGGGGATTGCGGGCCGAATTGTAATGCTGTTATGCCGTGTGATTGTCATGGTTAGTGTAATAAATCTCAACTGGAAAAAGAAAAAAAAAACAGCCACAGGTATAAATCAGGTTATATCAATGTGCCCACATTGCATACATGTTTCCATGTTTCATTTACGCATTTGTTTTTATGTGCACTGACGACTCGCATTAGAAATCGCTTGCCTTTTCGCTTGCCGCCCCCTTCCCCCAGTAGTGATATTTTGCCCTGACTGGGGGGGGGGGGGGGCAGGCCGGTGACTGCGGGGATTTGGCCCCCCAGTTAACATGTTAGACGAGGCCCTGCCCGCCCCCCCCCCCCAAGTCTGGATCCGCCAGTGGAGCCGACTGGATCTCGGCCGTCCGCTAGTGACGTCACGGCCCCTCCGGAGAGGTCAGGTCGGGTCATGGTGCGCCGGTGCCGGAAGGCGTTGCTCTTAAGGGCAACTGCAGGTTTTACATGTTTGAGTTGAGCAAGAATGTGAGTTACCGTTATTTGACATTTCATTTCAAGCGACGGCCCTGGGCGTAAGAACAATCTTTTCCATCAGATACTGCCTTTCCAATGACGGTGTCATTTTCCTAAGCAGAGTGTGAACAAATCGTCCTACGATCAAGTGTCAGATTACCTCATTCTCAAAGGCTCACCCTGTATGTTATGCCTGCAAAGGTTCGTTTCGGGTTAGGTTCGTGTGGGATAAGGTTTGTAAATTGTAGAAGAGTCGTATCAGATCAGATTCTTACTCATGCCTGGTCTTGGTTCGTGGGAGATAAAGTTCGTATACAAGATGTTCTCATGCAGACGTTCGTATCAGGTACTGTTTGTACGGGATTCTGTTGTAACAGTTCCGGAGTAGGGGTAGAGGAAGCTTAGTCGACTTCTATCTCTACTCCTGACTCGTCGCGACTCCCGACTCCGAAACGCTTGACTCATGTCAACTCACCGTCCTGTGACCTCATCAACAACCTCATGCATGCGTAGCCGCTGTAAATTAGTGCAAAGCATTGCAAAAATAGCCTTCCTCAATTGCATTGCTGTATATCCCCTCGATTTTGTTTGTACCGAGAAGTGGCCGGTTATGGGCTCCCTGTTCTCCATGTGGCGTGCAGAGACCGTGGGACGGTATCCCGAGCGACCGGTCAACATGACGTGTACCGGCGAAGGGCTCAGCGCGGTGGCACACTCCGATGAGAATCCTGGAGTGAGAGGTTAACGGCAGGTAAGCAGGCGCACACCATCTACACACCTTCGTTTCCGAGCTCATGAAATTGATATAGACCCCTTCCATCAATGAATTTAACATGAAAGATGGTGATCACTTCACATTCCTTTTAACTCATCCTTTATGATTTTGAATGCAATGAAACTACGATCTTTGCCAGCCACAGTCCATAACGTTACAAAGGATACTGAAGAGACAACTGAAGTCTGCATTCGGACCAGTGTTCGCCATATGGGCCGGGCCAGTCCAATGGGCGATGGGCTGGGCTGGCCTACGGGCCGGGCTGGGCTGGGCTGGGTCCTCAAATATGAAGGATCGATGGGCTGTGGATGGGCTGGGCCAAGCACTGTAAAGTGGAGTCAGGGGTTCGCGACTGAGACAAAATCCATAACTTCATAGCGTATTACTGTGCAAGACTCAAAAACGAGTCAATAAAGTACGCAAGTAATGTGCATTGTGCACGCCGCTCGCAAAAGATTGTTAGTCTTTGCTCCCTTTGGATACCTGTATGGTGTCAATAATTTTTAATCCATTCATTTTTTGTTTGGCTGGGCTATGACGCTTTTACCATGAATGGGCTCGGCCTGGGCCGGGCTGTGGACCCATGGGCCTGGGCTGGGCTGGACTGGGCTTTTGCGGCCCGTGGCCAACACTGATTCGGACGGGAGGTTTCCTCATTAACCGGCGTTGCTTATATAAATTGATTTTTTTATTAGTTATCAGTCATGCAGCATAATCAACATCAATCAACGTGATCAATGTTGTCAACATAATCAGAGCAGTGCACTGAGCAGCTTACATTTTACCATCACCGATTGCGGCGTGAATAAACACGCATAATGCGCAAAATATAATTCAGCAAAATAAATATGCCAGTGTGACATCTGCTGTCGTTAAGGTAAGAAGGGACAAGCCGATTTTTATTGACATTACTTCATGATTGAACAATAAAAAGGCAACTATCGCTTTGGCATTTTCATTGTCTGAATATTTACAATAGACATGTCTTGGTGAACTGTTGTAGCTACACAAGAGTGAATAGCATGCCTACCTTTACTAAAAGTAAGCGCCGCAACGGTACCTACTTATCTGGTTGGCTGGGTACTGTGCAGTGCCGGCTGTTCTGCCATTCCAGGGGTTCTGGCATCTCACGTGTGGGCGATGCCGCTACCGTGTCGGCTGCTGCTTCTGCTCTGCGGCTGTCTGTGCCAGTCTCCAGCCGCCGCCAGACGGTTCGAGCTGCTCACCGACCAGGCCATCATCAACGGCTCTATGATGACGGTGGCGCCGCCGGTGACGGTGACGCAGTGCGCCGCGCTGTGCAGCAGGCTCTCCGGCTGCGGCGGCTTTAACCGCAGCCCGACCGCCGGCTGCGTGACGCTGCTCCGCGACAGCCTGCGCTTCTCGTACCGGCGCGAGGAGCCGGGCACCGTGTCCGGCACGGTGCCGGCCTTCTCGTGCCACCAGCGGCTGCTGCTGAATCGCGAGGCACCCAGCGGAGTGCAGCGGCCGTTCGGCTGGCCGGTGCCCGTCTACTGCGACCAGGAGCTGGACGGCGGCGGCTGGACGCTGCTGGTGACCGCCGCCACCGCCGGCTGGACAGACGTCCAGGTGATGGTCCGCAACGAGGAACAGCCCAGCCTCAGCGCTGACTACTCGGCGCTGCGGCGCGCCAACCGCCTGCTGAACCACGCCCGAGGCGGCGACATCTTCTACAGGTCAGTGCTCAGTGGGTGACTTTAGTACAGGTCAGCGCTTATTAGTGAGTTTCAGTACAGTTTAGTGCTCAGTTTCCGTGAAAACAATTTAACCCGAAGCCGGCGAGTAAACCGGTGCTTTGCTTGTACCCCTATCCGCAACCATTTTTACCACCCTCCCAGAGTAATGTTATGTAAGATCCCATTGCAGAATTAGTCGTGCCCGCTCTCAGCGGACATACCAGCGAACATGTCCGCTGAGAGCGGTTGCGATAATACCCTGCAATGGAACCTAACTACCCCTGAGACGTCGTTAACAATGGTTGCGGCTAGGGGTACAACGTGAGACGCCGATTTACTCGCCGGCATCGGGTTAAATTGTTTTCACTACAAATACCGGGATTTTGACGGTTCACCCTTCTTACTACACATGCGATTTCTTTCACTTGTATACCTTCTCTCTCTCTCTCTCTCTCTCTCTCTCTCTCTCTCTCTCTCTCTCTCTCTCTCTCTCTCTCTCTCTCTCTCTCTCTCTCTCTCTCTCTCTCTCTCTCTCTCTCCCTCCCTTTCTTCATCTCCCCTCTCCCTTCCTTCTCTCTTTCTCTCTCTCGTGTATTTTTGCACTAATTGTTATGATTAATTTGCACCATTGTGTGTCTGAGCAGACTGGAGGCGCAGGCTCAGACAGGCAGACGGCAGTGGGGTGGCATCTTCACCACACCGCAGCTCGAGTCCCTCATACTGCAAGGAAGTGGTCCCGGATGGAGTCTGGTCGAACAATTCGGAACATGGAATTTTAACGACCGTTCGATTGGCAACGAGGTTGCGTATATCGATCAGGAGTCCTCATTGAGCGGGATGCTCCTGAGAACCTCGAATCGTGACGAGTTCGGCACCATCGTTTCCGCTGTCGGCGCTCCACACGAAGGTCAATTCCTGCACAGTCCCTGGATCGAAGGAGAAATGCCCGACTCCGGTACTGTTCTCTACTGGGTCCGCGAAAACTAGTCGCCCTGGCTGGTAAACTGGCCACTGGCTCAGTGACTGGTTAAATAGCCGCTTTACTAGACGCGTATGCAGCTGAGGCTTCGTTGACGGTCGGAAGGCGCATTTTACCCGTGGGCCGTGGCATTTAAGCACTCAGCTCAGCGTGCATGCAAGGACCATTTAGATGGTCCTGTGACTCTCAGCTAACACCAACGTTCCAGTTACAGTTTTCCGAAGTTAAGCCGCACTGGTACAGTGAACCGTTTTTGTAAACTTAGTACAGTTTGATCTGTTGCCTGCGAGCATCGACGAATTGTTTTGTTTTTCGAATCGATGAATCGCCGGACCGCTTGTGCATGACCCGTAGCAATGAAGCTTGGTATCACCGTCTGAACATAACTGTATAGGCCATTATTTACTCAGCATCTACATGCCGTCATTATGTTCACTCAAAAACGCTGTGCATGCTATGTGGTGTTAAAATACTGAACTTTTGCTCAAACTAATTGGTGTGGAACACGTGACTATTGGTTATAAAGTAAAAAGTTAAGTTGGGAACTTTACTTTTGACGCACAATATACCGCACATAACTCGTTATTGGGGGTGATTTGTGACTCGCTTGTGAGTGTGGATCCCAACGTGGAATGGCATATTCTGAGCTTGTTTATCATCGCTCGTCTCAGCAACGTCGGTAACGGGGTAGAAGGAAGGTTATAGAACTGGTAGAAGGTTCTGATCGGGTGATCAAAGTCAAGGGTGCTGTCGATACAAAATACTGGATTTCAGACATTAAAGTTGAGTTTAACCCTCGCCGGACCTATTGGTTTTCTACATACGCGCCGGCCGAGGGGGGGGGGGGCGGGTACGACCCCCCCCTCGCCGTTTCGCCCCTGGTGGAGCTAGCGCGTCGCGGAAAAAAACGAGCGTGTGCGCCGTTACGAGACGCAGAGATTGGTACCCGATTTTAAGGTCCTAGGTCAACCGGTGACCTCTGAGGTCAGGTCAAGTGCCCCAAGGTACGGTTCAGTTTTTGGTGAATAACTTCGCAAAAAACGGCCGCAGAGCGCCGATTTTGGCAGCATCGTGTTCGTCTCGCTCAGGCGCGTCGAATGATATACTTTTTGTCCGGGTCAGGTCAACTTGGGGTGTTGACCTCAGGACAAGGTCAGGTCAGCACCCCCAGGTCACGAAGTTGGTCGAAAGAGGTCATGTCGCATATCATTCGATTCGGCAGGTCTTCCTGAGTCCATTGGTGGCTTTCCCGACTCGCTAGCTCAATTTGATCAAGAGTTATTGACGAAAAACTAATATGACCTTGATGACGTCATAAATGACGTCACGCAAGGTCAACATTGCAAAAGTGACGCATCTAACCTTGCAAGGAGTGCATAAAATCACGATTCTGTGTGCTTGAGATAGTTGGAGATCGTTCCCGGCGCCAGAATAGCAGTTTTCATTTTTCCCCATTGACTTATAATGGTGAGGTCACGAAAATGACCTGACCTCATATGACCTTTAGGAAAAATCCGAGATATACAAGTTGTGAGACTCATAATGGATACTAGATCCTGCAAGTTTCATTTCCCTGTGACATCTCCTCTGGCAGTGAGGGCGTTGCGAAGTTGCGACATCTGAAGACCGTGCAGAGGTTCACTTATGACGTCATAGGTTAGTGACCTGACCTGACCCAAAAATGCGGTTGGTGTCAAAAGATGCGGCTTGGATCAAAGGTCAGGTATGCCAAGTTTCAGCTCTCTATTTCCAGCGTGTTCGGAGCTATCGCGAAAAAACCCTATGGGGGGGCGGCACCCGCCCCCCCCCCTCGGCCGGCGAGGGTTAAACTATGCCTTTTCAACGGAAGAGAGCAGCCGCCGCCAACTGACGTTGCAGGCTCGTGGTGCAGGGCTGCAGTGGCTGATAGTGGTATCAGGGCAGGGGCGCCGGGGGTGCTGCGGCCGTCCCCGCTGCGTTCTCGAGTGCCCTATCAGTTGACTCAGTCGGCATTGGTTGCGCCGCGAGTGTCACCGCGGCGAACGCGGCGTGACGGCGACTGTCTGACCGCTGAGAGAAATACTGGGAAGGAGGTGAGTCCACTCACAGATTGGATAGGTGTGTGAGTGTGTGTGCGTCTGTATGTGTGTCTGTGTCTGTGTGTTTGTCGGTCTGGTCTCCCTGTTCGTCTGTCTGTCCGCGGTCGGTCTCTGTCTGAGTTTGTGTAGGTATGAACCTTTCCTCTCCCCTGTTTCTGTCTTTGAATTAAATTCTGTGTTACCTCATTGGACCCATGCAATGGCTGCACTTGCGCCCGTGTCTGAGTGCGTTTGCCGTTTGCGTTTGTGTCGTGTCTGTATGCGTTTGTGTTTGGTGGAGACAGACGTTGCGAGCATTGTCACGGATAAAAAAGTTAAAGCCGTTTGATTGTCATCTGTGCAGCGAGAGAAGAGCAAAGTGAGCTGCACATACATATGACAAACTCACACATGGATGCTGGGATTACAGATGCGTGTAATAATGCCAAAAGCTGATCAACGACCGTTCCAGCTGTGCGGAGCCGCTCGCTGTTCAAGAGTCACTCGCCGGCCGCCATAGACTCCGCCTGGAGTTGCTCGCTGTCCGAAATTACTCGCCGGCCGCCCCAGACCCCGTCCTGAGTTACTCGCCGGCCGCCACAGGTTCCGTCCGGAACCCTCGCTGGTCGTCACAGTCCCCCGGTCGGAGTTACTCGCCGGCCGCCACAGCACTCCGCCCGCCACCATGGTCGACCACTATGCCGTCCTGGAGGTCTCCAAAACGGCCACCACCGAAGAAATCAGGAGCTCGTAAGTCCGATGACCGATGTCGTTAGGTAATTTATAATGGGGAATGTGGGATGGACACGCCGAATTTCGATTTTTATTGCACGCTCAAAGCCCACGAACGCTCAGAGTGTTTGGACGAATGCGAACACTATATTCTAAAATATTATTGAGAACTTCATGCATGTTACCTGTTATTACTTGTTATTACCTGTTATTACCTGATTCATTACTTTCATGCGACATTAGCCATTTTCACGACGGCCGTCTGGTACACATTTGGTGCACATCTGGTGCAGATCTGGTCAAATTAGGTTCAGTGTGTCTCTGAGTAGCTATCAGCTAGTTTTTCACTAATTGCTTATATGCCTGCTTTGCCGTATTATCAGAGAGTATCATCGATTAAAACACTAAAATAAATTCATAAAATAACGATATTTGCTGTAATAGAGATTAGGTGCAGATCGGGTCAAATTAGTGCACTTGCCGGATAGCCCGTCGTGAAAACGGCTTTTATGTATAGCCAGAATGCATGGTGTAATTTTTGTAGGTAACAAGAAGAAAAAAAAACGCGGGTACGTGTTCTTATTTCTCTATCAGTAACACAGATTTTGCAAATTATCTAAAACCGTTTGTAGCATGTCTTGTTGAACATATTTTTTCACATATGCTGTATGAGCTCCGCCGTCAAGCTTCGTTTGTACCCGAAGGTCACGTAAATTGACCTGACTGCAAAAAACAGATGACCGACGGTGACGTGACTTGTGATTTAACCTGTAAATCTGTAAATTTCTTTGATGATTCCTGAGCTTTCGAACGATGTTTGCCTATTGTTGTTATGGTTCAGGAACACGGCTGAATGGGAGTGGTCCCGAGATGTAATAGCACGTTCTGCCCACACTACTCTTTCTGAATGGGTCGCAACAGCGCGGCTAAAACATGGGATCTTAAAGTTTTTCTTTCAAATTTTATCTTATTCAGCACTCATGACCCAACGCCTGTGGCGCCCGTGGAATAGCCCTTCGTGACATTTTTGAACATTCATGTTTATAACACGCCACTTTAAGACTATTATTGCCATAAGCCGCTTATTATTGCAACTTTTACCGGGAAAAGTCCTGAATTCATCATTCCCCCGATTAGCAAGGCACGCTACAAAACAATTACATAAAACAAATGGGTTTCTTGACGAGGCATTCTGCAGTCAAGTATATACAAACACTTAATAATACAGTATGGCTGACGTCGTCGCGGAGTGCCACCAGGCACGAGCTTTTCGAACACGGGAGCTGAGACTCACCTACAGACCGTGCTGTTTTTGACAGGTTCCGCCGCCTGGCCAGGAAATGGCACCCGGACAGGAACCCCAACAACCGGGAGGAGGCGTCCAAAAAGTTTCGCCAGCTCTCCGAGTCTTACGAAGTTCTCTCCAAAGGTCAGTGTCTGCGCAGAGTGATGGCGTTTCCTCCATGATCTGACACAAGCACAGTCGTAGACTCGAGAAAATGAATGACCTCTCGTTGAATGACGTGCACCTAGCTTGATGCCTTGGCTTTCAGTAATTTATGGATTCATCAACCCTCGCATGTGTGCGGCGTTTGCCAGCTTCTAATGTGTAGGGGGGGGGGGGTCGGTTGGACCCCCCCTTGCCGTTTGGCCCCTGATCGAGCTAGAGCTTCGCGGAAAAAACGAGCGTGTTGCCCGCGACGAGAGGAAGCCGATGATACCCAATTTTAAGGTCCTAGGTCATTGGTTGACCTTCCAGGTCAGGTCAATGACCCAAAGTCGGGAAAATCGGGACCTGTTAGAAAGTCGTAAAGTGTGGCTGCTAAGGGGTTTTTCGGGGTGCTGATCACGAATATCGTGTTAGTTTTGATCACAGATGATGTCTTGAAGCATTTAGACCAGGTCGGGTCAGGTCAGGTCAGGTCAACCAGTAGGCGTCGTGATGGGTATTCGTAGTACGTGTCAACCGCCTCTAACAGCTTCGTAACATGTTGCGAAGTCACCAAAACTACTTCGTAAATGTTCAAATGGTTGCTAAATTCGAATTCAGCTCCAAAAACTAGCCTAGAAACATGTAAAATTCGAAAAAATGACCCGAGGTCACCCGAGGTCACCAAAGGTCAATGACCTGACCTGACCTTCAGGTGACCTTGACACACACGGGAGTAACATCAAATCACATGTTTGAACGTTTGAAACCACGAAAAGCTTGCAAACACGCGGCTAGTGCGAGCCGACATACGCGAAATCGCGATTCCGGCCAAACATGGTCTCGGAAAAGAGGTCACAGGTCAAAGGTCATTTGGGTCAGGGTCATGAAATTTTCAGGGTAGGTGTAAAATTGATCAATGCGAGGGTACTGAAAGTTTCGTCGCGATCGGCCGCTTTTTACGCGAGTTATTCGCGAAAAACCATGGGGGGGGTCCATCCGACCCCCCCCCTACACATGCGAGGGTTAAAATACAGAAACAAGTTTGATATTGGCGATCCGAAACATTAAGCGACACTTCTTGCATTGCAACGCTGCACGATATTTTCACTGGAATTCGAACACTGAGACGTTGCACGATGTTTACACTGAGATACCAACCAAAATTCGAAACGGGTCATATTGTGTATTTTTTCAGTTCATGAAAATTTTTATTTTGTCTGGACCTGTATACTGTGTGTGTCTTAGTCCGTTTCACGCAGGCTGAAGAAGAAAAAAGAAGTCTTCCGAAAGCTCTTGATCAATAGGAAGCTGGTGTTTCAGACCCCTTAATCCGCGCCCCACTAGCGGGGGGGGGGGGCTCTACAAAAGTCAAAACCTCCCCCCAGTATTTCTGCAATATCTTCTAAACCGCCCTATACGATGAATACCAAACTTTCAGTACCATCGGCTCCATCAATTTGACATGTCAATATAAAAATTTCCTAGCTGCCACAGCATATCATACCCGCCTTGACACCCGCCAAAGCGGCTAACCTGCCCTCAATTGGCTGCCCTCAGGCGAGAAGCGTCGAAACTACGATCGTGTCCAAGACCTGACAGGCGGCAGCGGGCTCGCTGAGAGCGTGCGAGTCGTTCTTGGTGACGGTCTAGGGGGAAGTGAGATGCCTGGTAAGCAGTTGCGAAACATTTTACTATTATAATCACTATTTTGCATATCGCGGTATTAAAAATATAATTACATGAGACTGTAAAGTCATATTTAAACCCAGGAATGGTAATAAATCGTTTAGCGGACTGACTGGGTGGAAAGAAGCTATTTTAGCCCTGTACAGGGTGTAACGAAATTATCCGGACATCTATTTTTTCGCCATATCTGCTCGCACAGTTTCTTCTTTAATGTGAGAAGCTGGAAAATCAGATGAATGCATACCTCTGGTATCTGCTCTCAACTCAGCAGTGACCTGACCTTGCGAAATGACTCTTGCTCTGAGTAAGAGTCGAGTCGCCGACGGGTTCATTTGATAGTTTTCGTTTAAAGGTAGTGTGCCACCTTTGAAAGATTTCCCATTTTATTTTTCCTAGGATAAGAAGCTTCTGTTTTTACCTAATATCGCAAAAAAAAAAATCAAAAATGGGCCTGGAATAGTGCCTTTTTCGCCTAAAAGTTTATCGGTTTTTAGATATGTATAACAACTGTAGTGGGCTCACCTGCAAACAGGCGTCGGGCAACAATCGCGAATGCGGCGCACTTGTGACAATAAGCAAAGGTCATTATAGTGTTACGACCATACGACGTACGGGAATGAGTTATCAGCTGTCTAATCGTAGACAACACAATGTCGAGCCTTAAACTGTAAGCCCGTATTGGTATTGTTTCTTTTATTTGGCTGTCGAACATTATTTATGGTTTGAAATATGATTTTATGTAAAATAATTGATATGAAAAAGCCGTCTTATAAGTTATGACCCCATTTCACCACACGCAAGTGGCAGAAATGACAATGATCAGCTGACGCATTTTTCTTGGCCGAAGTCAGAGCGCGCGGCCCGACGCACCACGCGTATTTGGAAATTCCGACCTCGACGAGCATCAGAAGCCAACTAACAGGCGTGTTCGAAACCGCAGGAGCTGATGATGAACGGGTTTATCGAAACTTGATTGGATGAGCGCAGAGGTCCAAAAATGTGACAACCTGCATGCCGGGGTAGGGGACAAAAAGCAATATGACATCGACCCCAATGGGACAAAACAAGGCAACAAATCCATACCCAGATACTTCAAAACCACGTCTGTTTACTATCTTGCTATCTTGAATGCAGATAGATTGATTTCTTCAAGGTTTTTGCTTGCTGGGAGAACTACGCTAGGCAAGGTTCTTTTGGGAAGAGACCAATAAAAGCCTTCATTATTTCCGTTACCGGTCAGGTAAAGTTAAAGGTTTACTGCTTCCAACGAAACTTCCTTTTTAGCGCTACCATATTTGTCCCACGGTCAACAACTGGAATCGTTTTGAGTGTCCCTTGGGGACACTTTGGGACATATTCTGATTGAAGCCTTTTTGAGGCAATAGAAGTCAAATTTAACTTTGATTTTTTAAATGTCATTTTTTAGGCTATTTTTTGTGACAAAAACAATGAACAATGAATTTATTAAAAATTCAGCTGGAAGCGATTCACTTATCAATTTCGCTATTTATAGTGCACGAAATTATGTGGGCGTAGCTAAAAATAGTTTGTAGCTGGATTAATATTAGTTGTGATATTTGAGGTCGGCAAAATACTAATATTTGAAAAAACAAATCCAAAACCAATGACTTTTTCATCTCTACATCGGGGCCGCCCGGGCAGCTCGGTTTCTTGGCGCGCGGTGGTCTTGGTCGCATGTTAGGACTCGTCGGAGGACTTTCGCCAGATTGTGGATGCATATTTTTGATATTTTTGTGTGCATTTTGCGGTTCGACTGAAAAGTTTTTGTAGATTTGTTTAGCAGACTTGCTGAGGGACTCCCAGTTTATCTAGTCACCAGTGTGTTTAATTTTTAAAAGGTCACAGCCTTTCCCTTTTTGCTGCTGTGGCAATTAACATGGTGCAACCTTCAAGAGAGAAGGTGAAGTGTGGGCTGCTTCTTGCTGATGGCCGCCCCTGCAAGTTCAATGGGCAGCAGAGACATTATTCAAGACACCTGATGTCCCAGCATCCTGGAGAACAGCCAAAGATAATAACACCACTGACTCAGTGGCTTGGAGCATCTCGCATGGTAAGTGTGGCAATTTGATAAAGTTGACTTTAATGTTCAAGTGTATCCTATTTGTAGACATCTCTAGGTAAAACGACCATGTTTGTGTGTTGTATAATGTCTTGCATTTTTGTGGAAAATCAATATTTCAATGTTTCTGAAAAATTTGACTCGTATTCCAAATCAATCCAAAATGCCTCTTACAAGTAATACAGCCTGTTTGGGCATGTCCTTATTTCAAGTGTACTCTGTTCAAAAACTACCTATATCACAGTCACTACTCACTAGTCAGTACTGGATAATTTTCCTGAATCCCTTGTCCGCTTTGTCCAATCCGTTCTCTATCTTTCCTCCCTCTCTCTCTCTCTCTCCCTCTGTTTCTGGTATCCATGCATACCTATTAATAAGGTAATCAGTATCAATTCATTTTGCTGTAATTTGTATTGATCTGTCCACCTGTCTTGGCAGCAGTATTTATTTACTTGTCTATTTCTGGTGATGTGATGAGTGACCCATCACATGCAACTTCAATCTAGATTTTTGAGAAATGACCCTGATGACTTTTTGCTTTCAATGTGCTTTCACTGTCTTTATTTTGAATGTTCATGCAAAGGGCTGGTTGGCTTTGGATCCTGTTCTGTCTCAGTTTGACATTATTAACTATATTCTAAATAAAACTCAAACTGCTTAGCAGGCTCATTGAATTGTTCTGCTTTGCAACATTTTCTGTTGCCTTAATAGCAATACCATTGCAGCGTCCCCTTTGTTTGGTGCAGGCTTAAAGCTGCACCTTATCAGTTGCAATAGCTTTGTCATGATCAATGAGTGAGGGCCAATGCACTGGACCCACACTCATGATGAAAATAAAACATTTGCTTATGTCTTGCACTGAAATGGTGAGAAAACATGTATGCTGGCATAATCATCAATCAATGCACAAATAGGTTTCTTAAATGGTGACCTTGAAATGAATCAGGGCCACAGGCTGGACAAATGCATTTTTACAGCATGAATGTTGCTGACAGCATCTTGTATATAATCAATGTGAACTCCTTGGTGGGAGCCTTGTTTCATTCTAAAATTGATTACTTCTGTCTTGTTTTCTGGATTAGGTACATTTCTGAAAACTGTTCAGGGTCCAGTGTCCACGCATCCATGTTGCCTGTTGCATGCCTTTCCAAAATGCACCAACATCAAAAACTGTGTTGGTCAAGATGTGTTTCTCACAAAAAGCTGTGATTTGCTGGTCTCCTTAGTTTTCTGAGACTGTCATGTGTGACTTGGCACGTTCACTTGACATGTGATGTCATGTCATGAGCAATGAGCATGGGGCTAAGTGCGCCAGTCATCGGAGTCCGCCTCCTCACATGACTCATGCTACCATCTGGCGGAACATTTATCTACTGTAGTTGATGGCTGTCGCCGAAAATCAGCGATGGTGGTCACATGCGAGACCGGTCTTTATTATACACACTAGGCTAGAGGCCGTGGCTTGACCTGGGATAGTAGTTATCGATATCTAGGACGAACACTGGTGGATCCAGAAAGGTGACATTTGACGCTGCGGGGGTGGGGTGGGGGTGGGGGCAGCATCCCCACATCCTGTCGTGTTAACCCGGCACCGCCTGGGCTATTTCCGTACCCACGACAGCCAGGGGGGAGGGTCGGATCCGACCCCCCCCCCCCTGTTATCTCGAGAACCGGTCGTATCGAGCCCCGCGAGGCGGCGTTCGCCTCGCGGGGCTTCTTAAGATTTTAAGATTGAGGTCAACTTTCGGGTCAAGATCAGGTCAAAGGTCAAATTCTGGGGTTTTGCATGATTAGGCTTACGGACAGGGGAATCGATAGCTGCTGCTCGAAACTCACCAAAAATGACCTCAAAGAACTAGTGAAGGTACCATGTGCGTATAGGGGTCATACTAAGTACGGGTCAAGGTCAGGTCAGGTCACGAAAGGTCACGGTTTTCACTTTCTGCTACATGGGCGTGCGACACGTGTTTTATGGCTTATTTTTCACGCCGAATCCGCTGGTAATGGTTATATGTGACCCCAAGTCACTGTGCTGGTGATAAATGTGCATTGAAAGCATAAAAAATCGTTTATTCCATACATAACTAAACGAGGGCTAAGAAAAAAGTCAATTTTCAACTTTTTATTTTTAACATAAAAATGACCTTTTCTAGACGAGCTCTGTTCCAGAAATCTAGTGGTGCCATTTGTTTTCACATGCGATGTTCATAAGTGCCTCTAATTCACGAAAATGCTTGTGACGTCACCATGTCCCAGGCTTGCTGGAGCTATTTTTTACAATTTGGGGGTCAAAAATCAACATGGAAAGTTGAAATTTGGGATATCTAATGTTCGAATAGAGCTATATAACATATATTCCTTTTTTTAGTCTCAAATTTTTGGATTTTATTAGCTGTTTTCCAAAAGATATAGTTTTTTATTTAGCGGTGAAAAACGCATTTTATGGAAAATCCGAGATAGCCATTTTAAGAACTCGTTGAGCTGCGTCTATTCATGTCCTTAATTTGCAATTTGCTTTAAAGCTTGATTTTTGGCGATTTTTTTAAACATTTACCACTTTTTGACTGAAAACGCCATGTAGTTACATCACTAAAATCGATATATCTCAAAAATTTTGGAATTTTTTTTCTTCTTAAAAATTACACAGAAGACGTCAAATTGATCGGGGATAAGGTATGGCAAGTTTCAAGTTGATAGCCTAAGCGGTTCATGAGTTATTCGAGAAAAACGGAGGGGGGTAGGATCCGACCCACACCCCAGGCGGTCGCGGGTTAAATGACTAATGCATCAGGAGGAACTTGCTTTCCAAATATTCTTAAGAATACATGCCTATAAGGTATCCACAATCCACATTCTACATGATAGTTACAAATATTCATGCATGCAGGGTTGCGGGGCTGGGGAGTTTTTTTTTACTACTTATCCGAGGTGTGCAATTGCAGGATAATGTTTCCACATCTAGAAAACAGCTGGGTCAGTTGCGCTCAAATTTGGGACCGATTAGTTACGTGCCTGCACAAAATACGATTTTTCAAATAAGTTTTAAACACCAGTTGTGTACCGTTAAGTTAACCCTCGCCCGTATTGGTGTTTTGTATTGGTGTTTTGCCAGCCGCGAACGTTATAAGGGGGGGGGGGGTCAGTTGGACCCCCTTGCCGTTTCGCCCCTTATCGAGCTAGAGCTTCGCGGAAAAACGAGCGTGTTGCCCGTGAAGAGAGAAATCTGATGATGACCCAATTTTAAGGTCCGAGGTCATTGGTTGACCTTCCAGGTCAGGTCCCCAAAGTCGGGAAAATCGGGACCTGTTAGAGCGTCGTAAAGTGTGGCAGATTTGGGGGTTTACGGGGTGCTGATCACGAATATCATGTTAGTTTTGATCACCGATGATGTCTTCGTGTATTTAGGCCAGGTCGGGTCAGGTCAATCAGTAGGGGTCCTGCCGGGTATTCGTAGTAGGTGTCAACCGCCTCTGACAGCTTCGTAACATGTTACGAAGGCACCAACACTACTTCGTGAATGTTGAAACGGGTGCTAAATTCGAATTCAGCTCCGAAAAAAACTAGCCTAAAAGCATGTATACCTTGAAAAAGTGAACCGAGATCCCCCCCCCCAGCAGGGCGCGGGTTAACAAACATTAACCAAACATTCATTCCTCAGCCGGAGCCATCAACTCTCCCGGATGAAGATATCGACATGTCCGATCTTCCCTCCGTGGTAGAACCGACTGCGGATGACAGGACGCCTGCACCTATCCAGACTATGCCAGCTGATCTTCAGCATACCGACCTTGATGATCCGGCAGAGACACCGAAGGAGGACAGTGCGCCGCCGTCATCCAATGATGAACACTCGGACCAAGTAAAACAGCCTGCCGGTGCTATGGGACAGTTTTGCAAAGAGGCACTGTCGCTCTTGCGAGATATTCAGGGACGGGTCGCCAAAATTGAAGCCAACCAGCACTCCAGGGATCGCAAGGTACAGCCTTGTAAAAACGACGAGGCGCGAGACATTTACTTCAGATCTTGCAGGAGTTTGTCCGCGCTGCAAACCGCTACAGACATGGAGCTGCAACCATCCCCTGGTAACAACGCCTTGTTCTGTGCAGTGTGCATCCCAGAGTTCAACCCAGCTGTTCATGTGAAGGAGGGGCTGAAAATAATAGGAGTCTTCAAATACGATTTCAGCCTGGGCTCCACCTTTGGTCTTCGCTCTTCTGTGCATGGGAAGGAAAAGCTCCCAAGCGCCTTTAAGTGCCTAAGGGTGGCAGTGAAAAACCACTTTAAAGGAACACACCACGCAGCAAACAAAAAGCGGCGGGAGGAACGCAAGGCCCTGACTGATGGTCAGTTTGCTGCTAGCGCGATGACGGCGGTAAACGTGTTGCGAACTGGGTACCATGTCCTCAAGAAGTCGCTGCCGCACGTCTCCTTCGAAGAGTTGGTGACCCTCCAACACTTGAATGGAGTGCGCATGGGCTCCATCAACCACTCGGCAGGGCTCATGCCAAAACTCCGCGCCGAGTTTTGTGATGTTATGCGCGCGATGCTGTCGAAACATCTCGCCAAACAGCCCTGTATATCAGTGTGTGCTGATAAGGTGACCATTGAGAGGAGGACGATCGACATCATAGCAGTCATCACTGTTGTGCCAGAGGCACGGCCAGAAGACTTGGTGCAGTCGTACGTAGTTGCCGCACCAGTGGTCACTGATCACAGCGGAGAGGGCTTGGGCCGAGAGATCGCCCGTTGTCTCGGGGAGGTGGGCGTGACCCACCCGGACCAAGTCGCGGCAACCTGTTTTGATGGACAGTACCATAAAAACAGCGTGCCTGACCACATGCTTCGATGCATGTCGGCTGCCGACCCGACGACGCAAAGAGCTCCGAGCGTGGTGTCTCTGTGGGACGGGTCACACCTGCTCAATCTTGCCGACTCAGATGCTCGGACGAAAGCTGGCTGCGAATGGGTCCAGGAGACCAAAGATATAGTCTCCAGAATCACCAAACGGCACGTGACTGGAAAGGGGCTGGAGACGCTTCTGGAAGCTGCAGCCAACCATGGAACAGAAGCTCTCAGGCCAAAGTTGTGGTCCGATACGCGTTTTGCGCCGTACGCTGCACGCACCTTCAGCGTCTTCCAGCGCAACATGGAAGCGATGACCCATGTCCTGAGAAACCGTGTCCGCTCTGGAGAAGCGGACAGCGCCGAAAGGAAGGACCTGAAGCTTCTCGAAGGTATGTTGCACCATTATTAAGGAGAGCTTTATAACTTTTTGCGAGGTCAGCCATTCAATTTCTTGCTATTGCTGTTTTGGCCTTTCTCTCAGGACCAACTTTCGTCATAAATATTGTTACCACACAACCAGGATGATAAGTACCGTTACCTTTATTTGTTTTCGCTTATATATATATATATATATATATATATATATATATATATATATATATATATATATATATATATATATATATATATATATATTTATATACTTATATATTTATATATTTGTTACTCCGTAAAACAAAACTCCTAACATCTTATTAACATATCTTGATTTTTTCGCTCAGGGAGCATCTTCCCTGCACGAGTAGCGGCTCTCAATGACATATACGCTGTCCTGGCGGACATGAGCAAAGCCTTGCAAGGGCTCCAAACGCTGCCATGGGATCGCACGACAAAAATGCAAGCAATGCTTTCAAAGCTCATGAAGATGCTGGACGCCATCCAGGATGGTGTTGAGGATATGCACGGCGGTCTATGGCCAACACTGTCGAAGTATGGCGACGCTGTACTAGAGGTGCGTAATGACTCGAGATTAAACAAATATGCACACTGCTTGCGGTGCGGTCCACTTTCTTCAGCCTTCCTGTTACAGATATCACTCATTTTTTAATGCAGATGATATTGCAGACGATATTATTGTATTTGATAATTAATCGTTCCCTAAGTAAAAGGGAAAATGAGGAAAATTCCCAACATAACTTTCTTAGGATTTCGCCTTTGTGCCTTGCTCAATGACATTGTTGCTTGAATAAACCCCTTTTCAAAATGCGAGGACGTCTATCATTCATTTTTGTCTCAATGTAGTGCTGACAACCATTCAAGCCTACCGTTGAATGTGTCATTAGTGAAGAAGTTACAATATCAATTGTTACGTTTCCCTCCGCACAGGATGATCTCGTGTCAAAAGCGCCACGACCCGTCTCGAAGTTCATCGAGGCACTGCTGGAGGCATGCGGTGCTCGCATGGATGGTGTGGATGCCCGTGGCCACAAACAGGGAGCCATGAACCAGAAGCTGAATGCTCTGATGAGCGATGTGCGTCTGGCCGGCGACCTCACGGACATGCAGCGTAACTTCCATGAAAACTGCCTCTCGGGTGTGAAGCGCAGCATGGACAAGCTTATTCAGGAGAAGTTCGTGCCAAAGTCGTGTGCAGTGGAACTTGCCACCATTCACGCTGCCTGGAAGTTCCTTAAGATGCAGGAGGCTGGTCTCTCCAATCAATCACTCCTGAAGCTTCTCGCCAAGGAATGCACAGTGCGGCACGAGCTGCGGCCGTATTACAACTTCGTTGTTCGCATGTGGCTGCTGAGTCCCCCGGAGTCCGTCGTCGAATCGATGGGAAGTGTCGCCGAAAACGTGTTCGGCACGCACAGACAGCTCGATCACCGGAACGCGGAGCTGGAGCTGCAAGTGCGATGGAACGGGCCCACGGTCTTCCAGGCCGATGGTCTTGTCCGGGCTGTGCAGGCAAAATACCAGCATAGGTTCGACAGAACGCTAGACATCAAGACCAACCTGGAAGGCACAGTGATCAGAAAGCACCTCTCACTCGGTTGCAGATCTGCCAATATTTTCAAACTAAAGTAGTGTGCCGTTACTGATGTTCCCAAGCGCACAGACAATACCCTTGACCTTACAATACCTTGACCATGTCTTAAAATGGATTCTGGTATGTACTAGGGTTGACTATCAAATAATGGAAGTGCCCTTAGCAATTATAAGTTTTTGCATGTGCATGCACCTTTTTAGTGCCAACACATGCTCCGATGATTGTCTTTCCAATGGTGAAGACCCGATGTCTTTAGCTTCATTCTGCTCTGAGCTTTCACCGTTTTTCCAAGAGACCGCCTAAACCTGTGGGCCTGTGGCGCACCATAAAAAAGGAGCCGGGCAATGGCCAAAATCGCGCGCCATCGCCAGGTTATCAGAACCCAGCAGCTCTTTTACCGGGGTTACATGAGCAAGTAAATGCGTATCAGGAACGGATTTTCCTATTCGCTCACCATTGTAGTCCGTTTGTAATGCGTATTGACTCTGCTCATGTAACTCCGAGCTTTGTCATATCTCACTAGCTCATACCTCATTGTCATATCGCGTATGTATGCCTAAGCGCTTATCGCCTATGATCATTTTCCCCACTTGGTCTCGCGCATGCGCCATGTGCACGCTCTTGGGTGCCCCCGGACGCTGCCTGTCCGCGATGTCGGCAGTGGCACCTCTCCCCCTTTTGAAATCGATGACACCGCCTACATATCATTTGTGGACAGGCTGCAGTCGCTCCTTACATTAATATGGCACGTCCTATCTCGGCAGAACTTATTCGTACCACTAACTGACCTCTGAGGACCTGGCGCCGCGCTGGCACGTCCATTGTCCATTTCCAGGCTGCTTTTTTATGGTGCGCCACAGGTTTAGGGGTCTCATGGAAAAACTGATAGCTCAGAGCAGAATGAAGCTAAAGACATCGGGTCTTCACCATTGGAAAAACAAAACATTGGCGTATGTGATGGCATGAAACAAATACGTGCACGTGCAAAAACCTACCATTGCTAGGGGCACTTCCATTATTTAATAGTAAACCCTAGTATTTGGCCTGTACAGCCCGGACAAGGTCATGGGCCTGGAAGACCGTATACTGTTTTATATAGTATGTATATTGTGTTTGTTTTTCCTCATTTTTTCGATTAAGTATGTGCAAAGTCTATCTCATTATCACTATAACTTATCTCATTATGTGGGCGGTATGTTACGAGCGAGCAAGCGCAGCGAGCGAAGCGAAGTCTTTTCAAGATAAGGGAAAACCTCAGTATGAGCGGCCCGGCCCGACCCGGCCTGTAACGCTTTTGAGAGGCTTATAACTCAGCAACCGCTGGGCCGATTTACTTGCGGTATTTTTTTGTAGTGAAGTTTTTTTCCTTCTTCCAAGTATTGGACTATTTTCGATACATGTGTATGACCCCTTATGCACGTGCCACATGCAAAACAAAGAGGTGTCAGTTTTGTTTTGAAAAAAAAAAATACAGGTCGCCGCTTCCAGATCTCGAGAATGGCTGGGCCGATTGTGTTCACATTTGGCACATCGCTTGAGACCGGTTAGTAGGGTGCCGTGCACAAGGTAGTTGGAGGTACCCACTCGCTATTCCGCACGTGCAAGGCTCACCCTCTCGCTCGCTCGTTTGTTGCCCCAAATGGCATTTTACTATAGTCTTGCAAACCTAAGAAAGAATGGAGTTAAAGCGCCTGAATCACTTTGCACGTGTTTTGATCACTTGAAATGCATGGTTCGGAGAAAGTTGTGTGAAAAGTTGTGAGGGAAAATATACTCTCACAATATAAATGCACATGCATCAACGGCCGTAGCACTTTAAATCCGTTCTTTCTTAGGTTTGCCAGACTATAGTAGGTAGGCGTTTCATCCGAGATGTCGCGTAGTGGAAGAGCGGAATATTAGTTTGATGATGTGGTGTGATGATTTGACGATGACGATGATAAACATTTGCTCTGTATCAGTTTGCTAGTGTCATATGTCAGGTAGCTGAGTTGCTCGATAGCGAAGGTGTGTCAGCATCAGAGCATTAGTTTAATGAATGATGTTAGTTTAGCATGGGCGCGACTATGTGATGTAGCGGATATTTGAGCTGCTCTTTTGTTGAAGGATGTCGGGATCGACACATTACTTGCTGGCAATATGTTTTACGCTCCAAATGTAGATCATGAGGGCTTTGGTGGTGATGTGCTGCCGCTGTTAATTTTCGATCTGATTTTGGGAATCATTTTGTTGCTTCCAATGGACTTTGGTCTTGAATAGATGTCACATCGTTGAGGTGCACGATCTTTGTTATCAAAGCATTACTCTGATGGGTAATGAGTAATGACGGTCAGACAGGGTCAAATTGGGGCCTTATTTTCATGTTGATTCCTGATTAATTATTAACATGCATTATGTACCTATACAACTTTCGCGTGATTTAGCAAATTACATGTGTGTTTAAGCCTTACTTTGTTCTGTTTCTTTTTTTTTTCGAGATGTAATACGTCTGCTCTGAGCGTAGGCACGGGGACCGGGGGTCAGTGGGGGCAGCTTGCCCCCCCCCCCCCAACTCTGGGACCGTGGGTGCGATGCCCCTACAACTTTGAGACGGAATATCGCACTTTTTGCAAATATTTTCTTTTTTGTTGAAAAAGCCAAGGGCTGAAAAATAAGTGGCCTAAAACCGGTGAGAAAACTAGATTTGGGGGTACCCTAGGTTGATCTCTATTATGGTGTGCCCCCCAGGCTGAAAGTAGTTCCTGCGCCCTTGGCTGTGGGACAGCTACCGTGACATTTTCAAATGGTAGGGGACACCTGGGGACATTTTTGGACCTCTGCATATCGGTAATAGCGATTTCAGTGTGTGCATTTATTGTTCATAGTGGTGTGAAATGTGGTTGGGGTACGACCGACAACCCGTCGGGGCGAATTTCGCACTGGGTACTCAAAATTTGAAGAATTTAAGACGTTTCCATGAGTTTTGAAGGTATGGATAAGTTCTAAAAATCCGGTTCTCCTTATCTGGGCCATTAACTCCATACGGTCCAAGAAAGCTGGCACACTACCTTTAAGGCAGTGGAGAGAAGGGAGTACAGTCTCTCGTTTCGTAGTAAGGCTACGTGTTGGTGGCATGGTGGCATGAGTCAGAAGCTGGTCTGTCAGCAGCTGGACATCAGCAGCAGCCAGTAGCACATCTGCCCGAGGTGTAATAAGATGGGACTTGGTGGCAGAGTCAGCCCGGCCTCGATCGCAAAAGGTGCCCTTTGCCAAGTGGTGAGGAGAGTTGTCAAGATAGCGACAAGGAAAGGGTACCAATTAATCCACAAACTGACTCGAATTCTTACCAAGGCAGATAATAAGAGGTCCCATATCATGATTCACCGTTACCCGCCCTTTAGCTTGGTTTTACTACCCTTCAAACTGAAAAAGACAATGGAATCGACGGGAAAACAACCAGTCCACCACCTTTGGCCTCAGGTCATGGCGTGTCCACTGGTCGAAGGAAGACATGAATGAGATGGCCTGGTCGGATGGGAATCTGTTCGAGCTGCGATATCCGTTGAGCCGTCAAATCGGCCATGTGTGGGCTGCCAGCAGCTCGAATGTGCCGGCCGTCGCCGGCGTCAAACATCCGGGCAAAATCCAGACCTGGAGCATGTTCAGCTGCTGTGTAATATTCAAGTTGCTCATGACGACACAGAAAACCACTATCAGTGACGAGTATTACCGGCGCAACATCCTGGCTAGCGATTGGTTGGAGCCACTCAACCAGACGGCACAAGAGGGCTCGGTTTCTGAACGTGTACCGATGCCTGATTCAAGCCGCGCAGTCTTCATGCGGGGCGGCGCACCACCTTCAAGTCCCTAGCAGAATGAGAAGTGATGCCGAGAGGACCTATTTTTCTTCTGGGCTAAAGGGCTATGGCTTTGGAAATGGTTCCCATGCAATTCCATCGATATCTTATGGACTATATTGTCCAGCAGGAATGAATGAGGGGACACCTGCCACCAGCGCCGCCCAACTGTGGGCACAGGTTAGTAAGGCGCTACTCTATATAAAACCCACTGTGCTGGAAAACCCAGTGGCGGGAATCCTCCAAAAATTTGTACCTGCGCTTTTATGAAAGGTGGCTATATAATAATTCAAAACGGAAAATATCAGATTGGCTTGCTTCTTAATTACAGCGCGAAGAAAGATGTCCGGATAATTTCGTTACACCCTGTACTTCGACCTTTATTGACAGGTCTTCAAAGGGGCAATGCGATTCAAAAAGCAGGGATAGCCTCTGACTAAAATATGACTGCGACTAAAATAGTGTCTTTACACTCAGTCAGTCCGCTAAACGATTTATTATCATTAAAAATATCACCAGTAAAACGCCTTTTGGGCGAAGAACGAGCGAGCGAGATAGTGAGCCCTGCACGTGCGGAAGGGCGAGAGGGTACTTCCAGCGGGCTTTTGCAAAGCACCCTTCTAACCGGTCGCTATTACCGAGTTATTGAAATGGGAACAAATTTGGCACCTCTCCTTTTTGCATTTTGCACGTGCGGTGGGGGTCACTCACATAGATCAAGAGTATGCGACCTTTGGTAGAAGGGATGCATCTACCTTACAAAATTACCGCAAGACAATCGCCCAAGCGGCTGCTGAGATATGGGCCTCTCAAAATCACTACTTTTGGAAAACAGCTTGAACACCCTTGACTTTTCACGTGGTACATGCCACGTCGGTCACTGAGATGCATCAAAAGTAGTCAATTACGGGGTAGAAGGGATGGGGCTACCCAGCAAAAAAGACCGCAGGGCAATCGGTTCAGCGGTTGCTGAGATATAAGCTTCTCAAAAGCGTTACAGGCCGGGCCGGGCCGGGCCGCTCATACTGATATTTATTCCGTTATACCGGGAGTTCCTAAATAAACAGTCGAATTTAAAAGCTGTATATTATCAGCATGGAAGGCATGACAAAAACGAATCACTTTCTAACATACACAATAGTCGATGCCATTTCACGTGATACCATCTTCTTTTTGCTGTCTTTTCATTTGCGGCCACAGAGGACATGTTCCAGATGAGCCCCCTCTCGCTCCACACACAGCTCTGCGCGTCGCCGAGCGGACTCCACCGCAGCCCGGCAGATCTCCGGCCACACTCGGCGCACCGCGGACGACACGGCCCTCTTGAGGTCATCTGTAGTTCTGGGGTTGCTTTTGTAGACCTGTGACTTCAGGTGACCCCAGAGAAAGAAGTCAAGTGGGGTCAGATCCGAAGAGTGTGGGGACCAGGTCCGCACCTCTCTGCGGGAGATAACCCGCGCACCGAATCGGTTCCGCAGCCATTCTCGAGTCGCAACGGCCGTGTGCGCCGAGGCTCCGTCTTGTTGGAACCATTGATGGTCCATCAGCTGCCTGTCTCCACCCAGCCGCCTGTTCAGCGCAGTCCAGAACTTGGCTAGGACTTGCTGGTAGCGCAGAGCGTTGACGGTGACAGACTCCCCAGCGTCGTTCTCAAACCAGAAAGGTCCGATGATGCCACTGCTGCTCATTGCACACCAGGCTGTGCACTTCACACTGTGCAGAGGGGCTTCCGCGACCAAATCGGGTGGCTCCGTCGACCAGAATCGAAAATTCTGGGAGTTCACGCGGCCATCCATATGAAAATGGGCCTCGTCGTTGAACCAGATTCGGTGAAGGAACTCATTGTCCTGCTCGCAATTTCTCAAAAACCAGCCTCTGTAAAGAAGCCGTGACTGTTTGTCGACTTTCGACAGTGCTTGGTGAACGGAGACCTTATACGGGAACAGCTGAACGTCGTTTCTGGCCAAACGGTGAGCGGTGGTTTTGCTACAGCCCAGTTCCTGGCCCAGCCGTCTGAGCGACTTTTGTGGGCTCCTCTGGAGGGCTTCTCGTGCCCTTTGGGCGTTTAGAGGCGTCCTCTTGGTTCCTTTTCGGCCACATTTACCCTTTTTTACGTTCTCCACACTACCTCTTGCCAAAAACTTCTCAACTATACTTAAAATGACGGTTCTTGATGGCACTTGGGTCCTTTTTAAGTGTCGGCGTAGCTTACGTTGTGTTGCAACGATTGACTTTGTCTCAAAATAGAAATGTACTATTTTTGTTTTTATGTCTGTACTATACGGCTGCATGATAGAAAGTGATTGATTTTGGTATGAAATAAAATGGCATTGCACGTGCTATCATCACGTGCAATTTTATTGTTGTGATTTTGTTAGTGACGCCACTAGAGGCAAAAATAATTCGACTGTTTATTTAGGAACTCCCGGTATTGAAAAGACTCGCTTCGCTCGCTGTGCTCGCTCGCTCGTAATGACAATCACAATCCAGCATGTTAATTGTTACGGATTATAATTATATTAGGTGCCAAATTTGTTCCCATTTCAATAACGGATTAAAACGGATTAGATTATATTAGGTGCCAAATTTGCTCCCATTTCAATAACTCGGTACTTGCTGGGGCGATTTCACTGAAACTTGGCATACAGGTAGGCATCCACCAGGCAATGCATTCCCATGTGTTGCGGTCGGGGTGCTACTGCACGTGCGCACGTGCAGGGGGCGCTTCCAGATCTTGAGAACGGCTGGGCCGATTGCGCTCAAATTTGGTACACGGTTGGGGACCGGTTAGTAGGGTGCCGTGCGAAAGTCAGTTTGGACCCCGTTTGCACGTGCGCACGTGCTGAATGCCGTTTCCAGATCTCAGGAACGGCTGGGCCGATTGCGTTCAAATTTGGCACACTGCTAGCGACCGGTTAAAAGGGTGCTTTGCACAAGCCCATTGGAAGTACCCTCTCGCCCTTCCGCACGTGCAGGGCTCACTATCTTGCTCGCTCGTTCTTCGCCCAAAAGGCGTTTTACTGGTTTTATCACATTATTCTTTTTTAATTCTGCGTAATAATACTGCCTTTCAATACCGTCACTATAGCTATTTAGGGTTAACAGATTGAGAAACTCTGAAATGAAACAAATGAGTTATTCACCGGATAATAAATGTTCAGCTCAACACGGGAGTCGATGTGTAACTCGCACACTGAAAACACTTTGGAAGAACGTTAAGAACGTACAGCGGTATTTAGAACCCTGTGGGGTAAAATGTTATGCCACCGTTTTTCAGAACCCCCATGGTTCTTCACGTAGACGGCTTTGCATTCTCATCAAAAGAATCCACACGATTCTTCCAAAGACTCTTATGAGGTTTAGGGTTTATAATAAGAGCGTTCTTAGCACCTAGATAAGAACCCCAAAGGGTCTGTGAAGAGGTCCCTGAGGTTTATAGGGAAACCACCCTGTGTTCTGAATATCGGTTGTAGAACCCTTTCAGTTCTATTGCAATACCGCAAAATCCCCGTTCATTCGCCTATTGAACCTCCCATGCATGGCTATCGACCTGCGCCGTCACATCTGCTGCGCAAACACAGTATTTGATACACCTTAAAATGTATTACCTTCCTCTTTACTCTGAGCAATCAGCCTGCAAGTCTCCAGTCAGGAACAACCAGCCCGCAACCAGCCCATGCGATCAGCCCGCAACCAGCCCGCATTCAGCCTGCGATCAGCCCGCAATCAGCCTGCAGGAACACTTTCCCCTCGGCCGTGTCACTTGCCTTACACATCCAAGCCAAAGAACTCCAGAGCCTTTCGGGCATGTTTAATTATTCAGGTTGATTGCTTCACGCTCAGGGTTGCTTTCTGTACAAATATGAACACATTTTTAGCTTTAGCAAGTGGATGTTTTCCCAAACACAGTATGCGCTATCGCCCATGTCAGCAGCCGGGTGGCGATATCGCATTCTCCCAAATCACATACAGTTTCTCCTTCCACCACCAGCTTCAAGCCAGCGTTTTCGACGATGTCGACGTCTCCGCGCGCCAGGACGCTCTCCTCAGACTCCAGGGCCTCAATCAGTGCGGAGATGGCCTCGTCCCCTAGAATGAAGAGTCGGACGGATGAGTTATTCAACAGGCAGGGAGTAAAGAAACTTAGATTGACTTCAGAGACCATGAGCTTACTCCAAAAAAATAATGTATAAAAAATAAAATAATAATAAAATAACAAAAAATAATAAAATAATGCACTTAACATATAAAGTGCAGCTAGGTAAAATATTGCACTAATCAGCAAGAACATGTGTTTATTAAAATCAGCCAAATTTATACCTAAATCAGTTGACCCCAAAATGGCAAGCTGATTCTAGTCTTGATTTATCTTCATTTGGAAGATTTGTCTTAATCGTTAGGGTGCAGGCCCCGTGTAAAGGCGGACATTTGGCCAGATGGGGATAAGAAGAAAAAAAACATGTTCTTGATATTATCAAGAGCTTTGGAAACTGCATACGTTCCATGCGCTTATGAGACATTTGTTGCGCAGTGTACCCTCACTGTATATTGCCGCCAATTTCTCGGCATTTCCAGCGGTTCAAACGTTTCTTCTGGGTTTTAGGCAATTGCCTGGGTTTCCGTTATTTGAAAAAAAGGTGTTTAATCGCCCGATCAATCTAGTGGAAGGGGTGAGTCGGCCAGTGATTTTGAGGTAAGCCACCAATTAAGTGCAGCCTGCTCTTCAGTCTTCATGGACTAGACTGAGATGCTTTTTATTTCTGAGTATAATTATGGCCCCATTAGTGTGACATTGTTCCTCACTTGTTGCAACAAAATTTGTTACTTCTTTATCCATTCATATTCTTTTCCTAAAGCTGCTGTGATTTTTTCGCAACTTGTTAGGTCACAACCCTTTCACTAAGCCTTTACGCAAGCCCTTCGTAACCCTTTCGCAGCCTTTTCATAACTCAACTTATTTGAAACAGCCCTTTCGTAAACTCATGGTAACCCTTTCTCAGCCTTTTATTAGTTTATTCAGAGTAACCCTTTCATAACTTTTTTTTTAACTATGTTCAATATTTTCATAGCTCATTCAAAATAACCCTTTCGTAAATTATTTGCAACCCTTTCGCGACATTTTCCTGACTCACTCTAAAGAGGCTTTTCATTAACTTATTGTAACCCTGTCACAGCCCTTTCATAATTCATTTAAAGCAAATTTCTCATAGATTATTTGTGACCCTCTGACAACTTTTTCATATCTCATTCGTAAAATCTCTTCATTAACTCATTGTAACTCTTTCGGAACCTTTTCGGAACTCTTTTGAAGGAACCCTTTTGCAAATTCTTCATAACTCTTTCACAGCCTTTACATAACTCATTTCAAACAACACTTTTGTTTACTTGTTGAACCCTTTGGCAAAATTTTCATAACTCATTCGCAGTGTCCCAAAATTTGTCAATTTGGGTGGAACAAGACATCCAAATGAAAATAATTTTCCACTCCCACCTCCAACTTTCAATAGCAATTTACCACTCATGAAAGAGCATCTAATTGCATGATCGCATCAGATTCTACCATTGTACAGGAAAGTGCAATTTTTCCTTCTTCTGTTCTTTATTTTTTTTTTGGGGGGGGGGCGGGGCTAACCTTATCAAGAATATACCACCCTCATCCTTTTTTTGGAGAGGAATTTTCCCCTCTAACACCCAAGCATTATTATAATTTTGTGATGAGTCATTCGACACTGCCCTTTTGTAAATTATTTGGAACCCTTTCACAGCATTTTCATAACTTGTTTGAAGTGATTCTTTCATAACTACCTTTGACATCAGCTTCCTGAGTATGTATTGATCTTCCCTATTTAACATTGATGCAACAAGTAGTGCCTACTAAATTTATTAGTATGCCATTACCACCCAATGCCATTACAATGTGCTGCTGAAATCAGAACATGTGTCACTCATGTGCAGTTTCAAGAATTGTTGTGGTGGCTCTGCAGTCTGCAATCCACTTCATTAAACGGCTGCTTGTTAACTCCTCAGATAGTAGGCATATGCTTCTAGCCTGCATATATTAATTCAGGCTGCTTTGAAAAATTGACTTACTTTCTTTGAAATTGGTATCCCATTTGTCAAGTACCTAGGTAGTATGCTCTTTTTCTGGGCTGATTTATAGTAGTGTCAGTGTCAGTTATCAGTTTGTATTTATTGTTTTACAAATAAGAATATTACCATCAGGCTGTTCACGCATGAATGTGAAGTTTCACTAGTGGGGACCGAAATTCCTCATAATATCTTTTTACCTAGGGCTAAGGGGTTTTAAATATGAGCCTTCTGGTGAATGACAGTGACACTGAAGAAAATGTTTTTGTGACAATTTGGCTTTTCTTTACAGATGAGTGCGACACCTACGTGCATCAACGTTTAGTGGACCTAAAGGACATCGTCAGCACCGAGATTTGCCAGCTGGAAACGCAGTGGGGCTACACGCAATGGAGGCACGCGTACCACTCGTCCTAGACAAAGAAACGTCCTCCGTGCTTCCGACGAACTTCAATCGGCGCGAAATTCCTAAACCTCGAGCCACGAGTTCATTCAGAGTAAAATAGCATGCCGAGGAAAAATCACTGTTCGGGACGAAAAGTGGAGTTCAGTAATTTAGATAAAGCCGGCCGTCACAAAATAATATTGTTCTTGTTTTTGCCCTCCTGCCATGGATTTCCTCGGCCTCCAAAGCGGGATGCAGCTGCGACTGCTACTTCTAAAGTGTGTAAAAGTCATGAACCTATAGGACGATAAGTCGTGATCTCGATTAACTTCGCCACGAGGTTGCGAACTTAATGAAAATGTTCCTGTCGGTGTTCTTGTTGTCCATGATCGGCCCGTTTTTTTTCTTCTTCTTCGTATTCAGTTATTTCATGTTTGCGATTTAACTACTGGGCGGGCAGAATCTATGCAAGTGTTTACCCAACAACCTGTTGAAAAACAGGACGGAATGCGACATGCCTTGACGCAGGACGGCCGCCGACTGTTGAAGGCAGCTAAAAATTGTTATGTGACTTGAATTGCGAGCGAATGTGCACCTATCAAAATGTTGGCGCATCAAAATCTGGTGCGTGAGCGTGCGTGTCAAAATGTGTTTATGTGACTGCATTAGATTTGTGATAAATGTATTGATACGCTACTTGCGAAGAATATACATTCTTTATTTACGTGACGTTGATTGCGTCAATATGAAGAGATTGAACATGAAAATAACTGGCCCGCACCCTGACAGGTATCTCCCATCGCCGCCATGCCTAGGTACCTACATGTTTGGATCATGCCTACTGATACTTTGATTAGATAGTCAATTTTTAAGATTAAGTAAATTATGTTCAGGTGAGTGAAGTTCTCCAATTTTACTCTTATTTGAAACGCTTAAGTAGCCACATTTGAAAGAAATAGCTTTAGCGTTTGTCCCCTCACCCTAAAAATCATTTTTGCCCGGATAAGGCCTGAGACCGCTATTGCACCCAGTGATTGGCAATGAAGACAGGGGGTAAAAAGCAGCTTAGGCTAGGCGCAATGGGGGTATGGGTACCATCATTCGAATAGCAATTAATTGCTGTTTGATTATCTACTGGGGCATTAACGTAAGATTCAAATTTGACTGAGTTGTAAGCATTGAAATATAGTAAAAGTGTATGTTATATCGACCGATAACGAAAACAATCGCGTCAAAAGTAGCATAAGCCATCACTGACTTGTGGCTGATATACATTTTTAGAAAGCTTACTTTGTGGGCTTTCGTATTCCGGTGGGGCATTTATCGAAGGTGTCATTTATTCATTAATTTTATTAGTTAATTATGGTGATACCACAATTTTGCCTAGTGCTTGCTTATCAAGACACGAGAAAAAAGTAGCTTAGGGTAGGCACCATTGAGGCATGCGTAACATCATTCGAACGGCAATTAATTGATGTTTAATTATCTACTGGGGCATTAACGTAATATTCAAATTTGACTGAGTTGTACGCATTGGAATATAGTAAAAGTGTATGTTATATCGACCGATAACGAAAACAATCGCGTCAAAAGTAGCATAAGCCATCACTGACTTGTGACTAATATACATTTTTAGAAAGCTTACTTTGTGGGCTTTCATATTCCGGTGGGGCATTTATCGGATGCGAAATATGTGCAATGATATTATTAGTTAATTGAAGGGATGCAATTATTTACTAATCAAATTATCCATTAAAATACCTATTTACATCGCGAGATGTATCATGAAATTAAGTTATAATATGAAATGCATTTTTCTTAAATTTTCAGTAAAGGTTTCGTTGACGCATAATGTATCGTTACTAAATAATTTGAATTAACGTGCGATCCGTTGCGATAGTTCCGACCAGCCGCCGATGGTGGCGCTGGTGTCGCTCCGGCCGTTATGGCCGCGGCCGCCGCCTATCGTACCACTTGCATAATTTAAGCTATGGGGCATTTATACAACATATAAATACTTACTGCATTGATTGGTCTTGCATATGAATTTTCTTCATCCAACGCATTCATCCATGCATTTGAAGAGCGTTGTGATATTGCTTATCATTGTCAATCACAAGTAATATAGATAATACACAACACTTGATAAGCCAAAAATTAACCTTATTTCAGTTCTTCAATATTCGATTACTTGCCATTCACCCAATCTTGCACCAGCCGCTCGTCACTGCACAAAGCGTGATCCAACGCGATCGAAAAATGGCGATCGCTTCCGGTGGACGCTAGAACGTGGTACCGCGGGCGTGGTCTTGATGAAAGCCATTACACTGATCAAACCACAACCCCTTCTTCTTAAACCCGATGCTAGTTCGTGCAAAACCTTCAAAGGGTTTATCTTTCGCGCGCTTTGTGTGACGTAATATCACGTGACTAGGGAGAACGAAGAAGAACCGGTGTTGGTCGAGTTGAAGTCCCCTGGGGCCGCTAAGACTGCACGCGAAGAAGCAGCACGTGTCTTCGGTCTATGTGAAACACTGCGTGTGTTCTTCATGAACCAGACATTCTGCTTCGCCTCTAAGCCAGTTTACCCTTATACCCAAAAAACCTAAGTGTGGAATATTTTAAGATGCTTTTGCATTACGTTCTTTCAACTTGTTTTCAGTGGTTTCGCCATTGGATAACATACAATTAATTTGAAGAAATACTCGTACGCAGTGTGTTTGTGCAACTAGAATGTCAAACTCGCTCAGCTTCATAATCTCTGATGTAATTTTGCGCCTCTGCTTATCGACTTGAAATCGGAACTCACTTGCGACACGGCATCTGACTGTGACGCCGACCTTTTGTTGTTTTTCAGGTTTCAGACAGTTCATGCAGGACATGGAAAATGGCACCCTGCCATCACAGCTCCAGCAACTTGTGTCTGGATTGAAAGGGCTGGTCGACGGCTTGGACGTCTCAGAACTAGCCAGGGCGGCGAGCAGAAGCGCCAGAGAGACCAGAGAGACGTCTCCTAAAAAGTCCGACAGCGAAAGCGAAAGCGACAGCGACAGTGACATCGAAGACAACGACGCTACCGCCGCCGCCGCGGCTGCCGAAGCGAGGTCCGCCGCGGCCCCCGACACCAAAGCTACTACCACCGCACCGGACGCCCCAAAAACAGCCACCACCACCGCCACTGCTACCGACCCTTCCAAAGCTGCTACCACAACCGCCGCCTCAGCTGAATCTTCCAAAGCAACCGTCACAACCACCACGGCTGGCGGTGCAAAAACAACCGCCACAACCACCACTGCTGACGCAACTAAAACTTCCACCACCAAAACTGCCACCACAGCTTCCACCACCGCTGCCGACGCCCCCAAAACAACCGTTACAACCACCACGGCTGATGCAGCCAAAACTTCCACTAGCAGTAGCACCGCCAGCACCACCACCGCCACCACAGGCGACTCAGCCAAAACACCCAACCCAGCCAAAACTTCCAACACAGCCGACGCAGCCAAAACATCCAGCACAGCCGGCGCAGCCCAGACTTCCAGCACAGCCGCCGCCGGTGACCGTGACGCTGGCGCCGCGCGACTGTTGGCGGAGCGCCGCGAGAGGCTGGCGGCGGCTGCGGAGGCGCGGATGAAGGCCAATTCAGCAGAGGTGACTGATAAAACAACGGAACGGAAGGCAGCGGCCGCTGCAGACCAGGACAGAGTGACCAGGAAATCAGATGGAGAACGAGCTGAAAAGAAGTCAAAAAGAGATAAAACGGCAGAAAAGTCGAAAAGAGAGAGGAAGGCGGAGAGGACGGATAAAGATAAAGCGGCAAAAAACTCGGAAGGCAAAAGGTCGGCGAAAAAGGATAGAGCGATGTCAGAGGAGCGACAGGACAAGCATAGAAAGGCAGATAAGACGGACAGAGAGAGGAAAAGGAGAGACGAACGGAAGAAAGAGACTGATGGCGCTGCGGCGAGTGCGCCGGCTGCGGCGGCGGGCTCGACGACGGGCTTGGCGGAGTGGAGCTGGCTGGACAAAGCGCTGCGCCGGGCAATGGCAGACGGGCTGCAAGGCCTTCCCCCTGCCAACGGCGACCGTCAGCTGGGAGCAGACATAGCCGCCGCCCTAGGTCGGGCAGCGGCTGAGGCCGGCATCGGAGCTCCCCGCAGGCAACAGGTTAGCCCCGCAAACATCCCATATGTAAATAAATGAAGGTATTTGATAGGGCTTTGTATGCTGTATGTACGTGCTACTGTGCTACTGTGAGTACTCGTAAGTACTCCCTAAATGCTACTGTGAGTTAGTGAAAATGAACAAACTATATAGCTATGCTGGTCCGTAAACCGCCACACTTAAAATTGCACTTTTTGTTAGCAACTCAAATCATAAGCTAAAAAACATATCCTATATATATATATATATATATATATATATATATATATATATATATATATATATATATATATATATATATATATATATATATATATATGTATATATAAAAACACTTAAAGGTGCGCAGCGATGACATCTCTCAAACGATAACACATTTTCATACAGCATATGCATTATGCTTATGCTTTTCTTTGGAAATGTAAATCGTGCTTTTTCAAAGCTAAAGGTGCAGTTTCAAAGGTTTTTAGTCATTTCCTATTTACACTGGGTACGCAAAGACAAGTGTTTCATTGGTGTTCCTGCGGTTTCAGGAACAAAAGTTTATCGGTATTTCATTGGACGTCAACCACTATGAAGTTCTTGAAGTGCCACGCACTGCTACTATTGACGAGATCAAGACAGCGTAAGTTCAGTCTGCTTATATTGTGTTACGAAATTCAACCTCCGTTTCACAACCGCCCCTACGCCAAGCTTATGGTGACTAAGACCATAGGGTACGATTTGTTATTTCAGCTAAATATTTACAAAACAAAAGACTAAATGCACGGATTCCTATGAAATGACCTACCGCGATCGAAAGCATCGTGATGTTGCACGCCATACAAATGCCATGAAAGCTTACAAGTTACATGAATCGTAAGATTGCAAATTACCTGATGACAGATTCTTTAAGTGACGAGTATATTCCTAGGCTGACCTTAAGATGAAGGTATGCGCATTAATCTGCCACAGGTACCGTCGTATGGCGAGGCTATGGCACCCAGACAAGCATAGCAACAACAAGGAGGAGGCATCGAAAAAGTTCCAGCAAATTTCAGATTCCTACAGCGTCCTGTCCAATGGTAATGTTAGGTGATCTCTGTAAAAACCAGTTCACTTAAGTCTGAAATCACTTGACAGGGCGCTGGAACTACTTTCAGACTGGTGGGGGGGGGGAGGGGGGCACACCATAATAGAGATCAACCTAGGGGACCCCCAGATCTAGTTTTTCACCGGTTTTAGGCCACTTATTTTTCATCCCTTGGCTTTTTCAAAAAAAAAAAAAAGAAAACGTTTGCAAAGAAGTACGGTATACCGTTTCAAAGTTGTGGGGGCACCGGCCCCAGAGTTGGGAGGGGGGATCGGCTGCCCCCACTGCCCCCCTCCTTCCCCCGGTTCGATTCCCGCGCTTATGTCACTTGATGGGTCTAGACCAAAGAATGCAACATTAACCCGCGCCCCGGGGCTCATAGATTTCGTCACTGTGCTGTAGGAGGAGAGAAAGGATGTGTGCTTGTTTGTTGAGTGATCCGAGTTATGCATGATAGCGCGGGCTAAGGTTTTAGAATCGTAGGATGTTCTTATGATATACGCTTCCATGTTTCAGTCATATTTTTACAGTGACTCCATTTCATTCTCAGAGACTAAACGAAGACTTTACGACCAGCTCACTGGCGCCTCGTCGTCTGACTAGAAACCCGTGCAAACTTTGCAGTGTGATGTAAGTGTGATGTGATGTCAGCAGTGTTATCCGCGACCCGCGGCTGATTTCATTAAGCTTGGTAGTGTTTTAGGTACCTCAGGGTGTATCTTATTCTTCACATTGTATACCTATGAGCATACACATTACACATAGAACCATAGAACACTATATATCTATATCAGATATATAGATATATAGTGGTCTATGATAGAACTTATACAGGATGTTCTGTTGTGCTAGAGTTACGTTGAGTACGAGTTTGCTACGGCTTGTTTCCAATTCTAATCTTACCTATATCGTATGGTTCTCACAAGAGGACTCGCTAGATTCAGTTCAATGAGAAGCACCAAGAGCAATTATGTCAAAACCCAAAGTTATTGGCAATCATTTACCGCTAATGACATTTTTTCAGTGTGTCATCCGCCGGGCCATCCGTCTGCTCATCGTTCGAAGATGACGCCGTGTTCGTCTTACGCTAAGCGCTGGTGTTAAGACACGGTACATAAGTTCCGAGCTGAGGAGTGGCGCCACTGGAAGAACCAAACTGCCTGTGCAATCGCCAACTGTCGCCCGTGACCTGCGGTGTGAGCTGTAAAACACATAATGTGTCTACCCCGCCCCGTCCCTGGTCGCAGGAAGGGGGTGCTGGCTGCTGCTGACGTGTCGGATGGCCGCGCTCCCGTACAGTGGGTGTACTGAGGTCCTGTTTGATCGAACCCTACATTTACCGAACATTTACTGGGGCCAGGAACCGAGCCATGGAACCAGGCCGACTGTCATAGTGGGGTGTCAGGTTATTTGAGATGTCATCTGTAAGAATGGAGGCTCCGATGTCTGCTGATAAACCATGAATTATGGTATGTAAATGAAATGCTTACAGAGAAAGTGTTCCAGGCGCATAACTACGATTTGGCCAGGGGGAGGGGGCGGGGGAATCCCGGAGGCCTCCTCTCTACAGAGGGCCTTCTACCTACAGAGGGCCTCCTCTCTACTGAGGAGTCAGAGGGGCCCTAGCAGTCAGACAGAGACCCTAGCGGTCATTCACAGGAGGCCTCAGGAAGTAAGGAGGACCCTAGCTGTCAGGCTGATCAGAGGGCCGTGATTGTCCTGACATGATTTTTGGGATTCCCGTGAATTTCGTTCGCCCCCGACGTCATTTTGGCCAACGCGGGCTTTCGGCCCGCGGGGGCCATGATTCCATCCGGGGGCCATGAAAACCCCAAGGGGGCGGAGGGGGTTCGCGCGCCTCGTCCGTAGGGTATTTGGCCAAAATACCCTACGGACCCCCCCCCCCTTGGGTACGTTCCTGAAGTGTCCTGCTTATTGAGACGACCCATGCTGCGGTTGAATGTTTAGGTTGCTGCGCAAATTAACATTCGATTTTCTATCATCCTTGACCTCTTCCGCTTAACAAAAATATTTTGCCTCATTTTGCATGTCATTAACACGTGTATTTCTTTCAACGCACCCGCCCTCAGCAAAATTCGAAAATTCACAGCGATACATACATTATTCACAGAGGACAGACGGCCTATCACTTTCAGGCGCGTAACCACGAGTCTGAAGTTACTGGGGACCACGTGGAAGGCCGCGAAGACCAAATATAATATTTCAGGATCAGCCTTCGCCCGAGTGTGTGGGGGGGAGATGGTGGGGGGCGTTTTTGGCCACACCTGCCATTTTTTTTTGCGCGTGTAAGCACAACCGCGGCGCGCACCGCCACCGACACAGGTAAACATGACACACTGAACCGGAAAATTGCACCTGTGACCCCTTCTATGCCTCTGAGATCATCTCAGGTAATGAAACATCTCCAACAGTTTTTTACCATTACTTTAGGTAGAAACATGTTAGAGCGCAAACACCATGGATGTGTTCAACTCAACAATACCAATCGCATGACATGCAACATGACCTTTTCCTTCCATGCGTCTCGACGAGACCAACGCGATGCCGGTAAAATCAGCGCCATGCTATTTTTGAGTCAAAATTTATGATACAAAAACCTTTCCCGCAAAACGCCAACCTGGTGCTAAACCGTTGACCTTAGGTCAAAACTGAGAACATTGCTCAGAAAGGTCTTTGAAAAAGCTATCAAATGCGCTTTCCCGCAGCACTGCAGCTCTATTGGTTCCTGACGTATGCGCCAATTTGTGAAAAGTTGTCAAAATTGGGAATAAAAGTTTGTGAAAATTTTACCTTTGGTGACCTCCAGTGACCTGAGCGATGACTTGATCAAAAATGACATAGGTAATTCTGAAAGATACTGTAGCGAGCTATCGCTGCTTCTTACCGCGTCTTTCTAGCTTGCTTAGGTAATCTGGTGTGGCCAAAAGGCCCCCCCCCCCCCCACCATGGCTAAGTTGGTTGAGAGGTCCACCCGGGCGCTGGCTAAACAAAACATCCAGTTTTGTTTTCCATTGACTACATATTACTCTTCACGTCGATTTAGAGACAATATTTGGCTATTCAAGCAAATTGAGGTCGTCGGTTTTACTGGGGACGGTCCCCAGTAACCCAAAAGTTACTGGGGACCGGTCCCCAGTGTCCCCAGTGGTGGTTACGCGCCTGGAAAGTGACCCCACTAAAACAAAAATGAATGCCATTGCGTGACTGGCCCACGTGTGCACAATTTCCATGCTTTCAAAAGTCAAACAAATTTCATGGTTTTGTTGAACCGTCAATAAGGCTGGGCAAGGGGGTGGGGCAGGAGCCCATTAGCCTTCTCGTGTGTGCCCTGGTATGCAAGCGAACAACTACTTTGTTTGTTTGTTTGTTTTGTTGGGTTAGGCCCTTTCGGTCCGGTAAGACCATTTCAGAGCCGGGAGGATGATAGGATATAGGGGGAGACATTGGTCTGGGCAGGCACCCTAGTGAGTCGCCGGGGCTGAGCCCGTCCGAAGACAGGCCACCCAGCCCCAAAGCACTCACTGCACCCGGCTACGGGGTGCGCTCCCTCGGGAGCAGCGGTGCCGCTCCAAGGGAGCAGCCCGCATGAGATAAAGTTGCCTGTCCAGCCCGGAGGGGGGTGGCGGTGTGGAGGAGAAGGATTTCAGTATCCTGAGGATAGAAGCATGGAACGGTGAACAACTACTGACCATGTGCCATTTTTATATCTTCCTCAGGTAAATGATTTTTCGTTTTAGTTTCGGGCTACACTGAGGTGAAAGATTATTAAAAACCAAATATTTCGACTTAAGCAGGTTGCCTTTTTCAAGATTTGCAATATCAAAATACAAGAAGACGATGCAAACAGTGGCGACACACAAACATGGTTCGTACTATCAAAGGCCTGTAACTTCCATGCAGCACAAGCTAACTGCTAAAGCAATCGTTTGGTTCGAATAATAGCCGCTTAGCCGTTTTCACGACGGGCTATCTGGCGAATGCACCTAATTTAACCAAATCTGCACCAAATATATTTTACAACAAATATCTTCATATCATGAATTTAATTCCGTTTTTTCATCGAAAATAATGTTTGAACTTTGATAATGTGAAAACATGTTCAATAAGCATTTGTGCAACCCAAACAGACAGATTTAAAGAAATACAATGAAGCTGATTGACCGAATCTGCACCTAATCTGCACCAAATGTGTACCAGATGGCCGTCGTGAAAACGGCTAATATCGTTATCACTTATCACAATCATAATTGAATTCGGTTATATGTCGTTTGAATCGTATCATCGTGGCATCCTAATCTTCGTCGTAAGCCATAATTGAAAAATTGATGTAACGGAAGTTGGCACAGATTCAGCACAGGTTCAGCACAGCACAGATTCGGTAGGGGGAAAAAAGGCCCCGGTAGAGGGAAACCTTTATGACCCGTTTTCCCCTAGAAATGACGTCACAAGGAGGTAAAAATGGGTATCAATCGAAAGCTCTCGTTTACCCAGACACAGTCCTGCAGTAAAATTTCACTTTTTCCCCATAGGAAAGTTTGTACGGGAAAATCAAAATTTTGGGTCAATGGGGGGTCCCCCCCGATTTCGTTCAAAATCGGCACACAGGTGCCCCACCACCAGCCGAGAAACTTTCCCCAAAACGGTCCCCGTTGCATTGACGTTTAAGGCCCGTAAAGCCCCCTAGACTCGTAAAATATCCGTAAAATCGCCTTTGTACGGACAAAAAAGTGGTGCTATGGTAAAAATGGGTATCAATCGAAAGCTCTCGTTTACCCAGACACAGTCCTGCAGGAAAATTTCACTTTTTCCCCATAGGAAAGTTTGTACGGGAAAATCAAAATTTTGGGTCAATGGGGGGTCCCCCCCGATTTCGTTCAAAATCGGCACACAGGTGCCCCACCACCAGCCGAGAAACTTTCCCCAAAACGGTCCCCGTTGCATTGACGTTTAAGGCCCGTAAAGCCCCCTAGACTCGTAAAATATCCGTAAAATCGCCTTTGTACGGACAAAAAAGTGGTGCTATGGTAAAAATGGGTATCAATCGAAAGCTCTCGTTTACCCAGACACAGTCCTGCAGGAAAATTTCACTTTTTCCCCATAGGAAAGTTTGTACGGGAAAATCAAAATTTTGGGTCAATGGGGGGTCCCCCCCGATTTCGTTCAAAATCGGCACACAGGTGCCCCACCACCAGCCGAGAAACTTTCCCCAAAACGGTCCCCGTTGCATTGACGTTTAAGGCCCGTAAAGCCCCCTAGACTCGTAAAATATCCGTAAAATCGCCTTTGTACGGACAAAAAAGTGGTGCTATGGTAAAAATGGGTATCAATCGAAAGCTCTCGTTTACCCAGACACAGTCCTGCAGGAAAATTTCACTTTTTCCCCATAGGAAAGTTTGTACGGGAAAATCAAAATTTTGGGTCAATGGGGGGTCCCCCCCGATTTCGTTCAAAATCGGCACACAGGTGCCCCACCACCAGCCGAGAAACTTTCCCCAAAACGGTCCCCGTTGCATTGACGTTTAAGGCCCGTAAAGCCCCCTAGACTCGTAAAATATCCGTAAAATCGCCTTTGTACGGACAAAAAAGTGGTGCTATGGTAAAAATGGGTATCAATCGAAAGCTCTCGTTTACCCAGACACAGTCCTGCAGGAAAATTTCACTTTTTCCCCATAGGAAAGTTTGTACGGGAAAATCAAAATTTTGGGTCAATGGGGGGTCCCCCCCGATTTCGTTCAAAATCGGCACACAGGTGCCCCACCACCAGCCGAGAAACTTTCCCCAAAACGGTCCCCGTTGCATTGACGTTTAAGGCCCGTAAAGCCCCCTAGACTCTTAAAATATCCGTAAAATCGCCTTTGTACGGACAAAAAAGTGGTGCTATGGTAAAAATGGGTATCAATCGAAAGCTCTCGTTTACCCAGACACAGTCCTGCAGGAAAATTTCACTTTTTCCCCATAGGAAAGTTTGTACGGGAAAATCAAAATTTTGGGTCAATGGGGGGTCCCCCCCGATTTCGTTCAAAATCGGCACACAGGTGCCCCACCACCAGCCGAGAAACTTTCCCCAAAACGGTCCCCGTTGCATTGACGTTTAAGGCCCGTAAAGCCCCCTAGACTCGTAAAATATCCGTAAAATCGCCTTTGTACGGACAAAAAAGTGGTGCTATGGTAAAAATGGGTATCAATCGAAAGCTCTCGTTTACCCAGACACAGTCCGGCAGGAAAATTTCACTTTTTCCCCATAGGAAAGTTTGTACGGGAAAATCAAAATTTTGGGTCAATGGGGGGTCCCCCCCGATTTCGTTCAAAATCGGCACACAGGTGCCCCACCACTAGCCGAGAAACTTTCCCCAAAACGGTCCCCGTTGCATTGACGTTTAAGGCCCGTAAAGCCCCCTAGACTCGTAAAATATCCGTAAAATCGCCTTTGTACGGACAAAAAAGTGGTGCTATGGTAAAAATGGGTATCAATCGAAAGCTCTCGTTTACCCAGACACAGTCCTGCAGGAAAATTTCACTTTTTCCCCATAGGAAAGTTTGTACGGGAAAATCAAAATTTTGGGTCAATGGGGGGTCCCCCCCGATTTCGTTCAAAATCGGCACACAGGTGCCCCACCACCAGCCGAGAAACTTTCCCCAAAACGGTCCCCGTTGCATTGACGTTTAAGGCCCGTAAAGCCCCCTAGACTCTTAAAATATCCGTAAAATCGCCTTTGTACGGACAAAAAAGTGGTGCTATGGTAAAAATGGGTATCAATCGAAAGCTCTCGTTTACCCAGACACAGTCCTGCAGGAAAATTTCACTTTTTCCCCATAGGAAAGTTTGTACGGGAAAATCAAAATTTTGGGTCAATGGGGGGTCCCCCCCGATTTCGTTCAAAATCGGCACACAGGTGCCCCACCACCAGCCGAGAAACTTTCCCCAAAACGGTCCCCGTTGCATTGACGTTTAAGGCCCGTAAAGCCCCCTAGACTCGTAAAATATCCGTAAAATCGCCTTTGTACGGACAAAAAAGTGGTGCTATGGTAAAAATGGGTATCAATCGAAAGCTCTCGTTTACCCAGACACAGTCCTGCAGGAAAATTTCACTTTTTCCCCATAGGAAAGTTTGTACGGGAAAATCAAAATTTTGGGTCAATGGGGGGTCCCCCCCGATTTCGTTCAAAATCGGCACACAGGTGCCCCACCACCAGCCGAGAAACTTTCCCCAAAACGGTCCCCGTTGCATTGACGTTTAAGGCCCGTAAAGCCCCCTAGACTCGTAAAATATCCGTAAAATCGCCTTTGTACGGACAAAAAAGTGGTGCTATGGTAAAAATGGGTATCAATCGAAAGCTCTCGTTTACCCAGACACAGTCCTGCAGGAAAATTTCACTTTTTCCCCATAGGAAAGTTTGTACGGGAAAATCAAAATTTTGGGTCAATGGGGGGTCCCCCCCGATTTCGTTCAAAATCGGCACACAGGTGCCCCACCACCAGCCGAGAAACTTTCCCCAAAACGGTCCCCGTTGCATTGACGTTTAAGGCCCGTAAAGCCCCCTAGACTCGTAAAATATCCGTAAAATCGCCTTTGTACGGACAAAAAAGTGGTGCTATGGTAAAAATGGGTATCAATCGAAAGCTCTCGTTTACCCAGACACAGTCCTGCAGGAAAATTTCACTTTTTCCCCATAGGAAAGTTTGTACGGGAAAATCAAAATTTTGGGTCAATGGGGGGTCCCCCCCGATTTCGTTCAAAATCGGCACACAGGTGCCCCACCACCAGCCGAGAAACTTTCCCCAAAACGGTCCCCGTTGCATTGACGTTTAAGGCCCGTAAAGCCCCCTAGACTCGTAAAATATCCGTAAAATCGCCTTTGTACGGACAAAAAAGTGGTGCTATGGTAAAAATGGGTATCAATCGAAAGCTCTCGTTTACCCAGACACAGTCCTGCAGGAAAATTTCACTTTTTCCCCATAGGAAAGTTTGTACGGGAAAATCAAAATTTTGGGTCAATGGGGGGTCCCCCCCGATTTCGTTCAAAATCGGCACACAGGTGCCCCACCACCAGCCGAGAAACTTTCCCCAAAACGGTCCCCGTTGCATTGACGTTTAAGGCCCGTAAAGCCCCCTAGACTCTTAAAATATCCGTAAAATCGCCTTTGTACGGACAAAAAAGTGGTGCTATGGTAAAAATGGGTATCAATCGAAAGCTCTCGTTTACCCAGACACAGTCCTGCAGGAAAATTTCACTTTTTCCCCATAGGAAAGTTTGTACGGGAAAATCAAAATTTTGGGTCAATAAGGGGTTCCCCCCGATTTCGTTCAAAATCGGCACACAGGTGCCCCACCACCAGCCGAGAAACTTTCCCCAAAACGGTCCCCGTTGCATTGACGTTTAAGGCCCGTAAAGCCCCCTAGACTCGTAAAATATCCGTAAAATCGCCTTTGTACGGACAAAAAAGTGGTGCTATGGTAAAAATGGGTATCAATCGAAAGCTCTCGTTTACCCAGACACAGTCCTGCAGGAAAATTTCACTTTTTCCCCATAGGAAAGTTTGTACGGGAAAATCAAAATTTTGGGTCAATGGGGGGTCCCCCCCGATTTCGTTCAAAATCGGCACACAGGTGCCCCACCACTAGCCGAGAAACTTTCCCCAAAACGGTCCCCGTTGCATTGACGTTTAAGGCCCGTAAAGCCCCCTAGACTCGTAAAATATCCGTAAAATCGCCTTTGTACGGACAAAAAAGTGGTGCTATGGTAAAAATGGGTATCAATCGAAAGCTCTCGTTTACCCAGACACAGTCCTGCAGGAAAATTTCACTTTTTCCCCATAGGAAAGTTTGTACGGGAAAATCAAAATTTTGGGTCAATGGGGGGTCCCCCCCGATTTCGTTCAAAATCGGCACACAGGTGCCCCACCACCAGCCGAGAAACTTTCCCCAAAACGGTCCCCGTTGCATTGACGTTTAAGGCCCGTAAAGCCCCCTAGACTCTTAAAATATCCGTAAAATCGCCTTTGTACGGACAAAAAGTGGTGCTATGGTAAAAATGGGTATCAATCGAAAGCTCTCGTTTACCCAGACACAGTCCTGCAGGAAAATTTCACTTTTTCCCCATAGGAAAGTTTGTACGGGAAAATCAAAATTTTGGGTCAATGGGGGGTCCCCCCCGATTTCGTTCAAAATCGGCACACAGGTGCCCCACCACCAGCCGAGAAACTTTCCCCAAAACGGTCCCCGTTGCATTGACGTTTAAGGCCCGTAAAGCCCCCTAGACTCGTAAAATATCCGTAAAATCGCCTTTGTACGGACAAAAAAGTGGTGCTATGGTAAAAATGGGTATCAATCGAAAGCTCTCGTTTACCCAGACACAGTCCTGCAGGAAAATTTCACTTTTTCCCCATAGGAAAGTTTGTACGGGAAAATCAAAATTTTGGGTCAATGGGGGGTCCCCCCCGATTTCGTTCAAAATCGGCACACAGGTGCCCCACCACCAGCCGAGAAACTTTCCCCAAAACGGTCCCCGTTGCATTGACGTTTAAGGCCCGTAAAGCCCCCTAGACTCGTAAAATATCCGTAAAATCGCCTTTGTACGGACAAAAAAGTGGTGCTATGGTAAAAATGGGTATCAATCGAAAGCTCTCGTTTACCCAGACACAGTCCTGCAGGAAAATTTCACTTTTTCCCCATAGGAAAGTTTGTACGGGAAAATCAAAATTTTGGGTCAATGGGGGGTCCCCCCCGATTTCGTTCAAAATCGGCACACAGGTGCCCCACCACCAGCCGAGAAACTTTCCCCAAAACGGTCCCCGTTGCATTGATGTTTAAGGCCCGTAAAGCCCCCTAGACTCGTAAAATATCCGTAAAATCGCCTTTGTACGGACAAAAAAGTGGTGCTATGGTAAAAATGGGTATCAATCGAAAGCTCTCGTTTACCCAGACACAGTCCTGCAGTAAAATTTCACTTTTTCCCCATAGGAAAGTTTGTACGGGAAAATCAAAATTTTGGGTCAATGGGGGGTCCCCCCCGATTTCGTTCAAAATCGGCACACAGGTGCCCCACCACCAGCCGAGAAACTTTCCCCAAAACGGTCCCCGTTGCATTGACGTTTAAGGCCCGTAAAGCCCCCTAGACTCGTAAAATATCCGTAAAATCGCCTTTGTACGGACAAAAAAGTGGTGCTATGGTAAAAATGGGTATCAATCGAAAGCTCTCGTTTACCCAGACACAGTCCTGCAGGAAAATTCCACTTTTTTCCCATAGGAAAGTTTTTACGGGAAAATCAAAATTTTGGGTCAATGGGGGGTCCCCCCCGATTTCGTTCAAAATCGGCACACAGGTGCCCCACCACCAGCCGAGAAACTTTCCCCAAAACGGTCCCCGTTGCATTGACGTTTAAGGCCCTTAAAGCCCCGTAAACTCGTAAAAAATCCGTAAATTCGCCCTTGTACGGCCAAAAACGGGGCGCTAGGGTAAAAATGGGTATCAATCGAAAGCTCTCGTTTACCCAGACACAGTACTGCAGGAAAATTTCACTTTTTCTCCATAGGAAAGTTTTTACGGGAAAATCAAAATTTCGGGTCAATGGGGGGTCCCCCCGATTTCGTTCAAAATCGGCACACAGGTGCCCCACCACCTGCCAAGAAACTTTCCCCAAAACGGTCCCCGTTGCATTGACGTTTAAGGCCCGTAAAGCCCCCTAGACTCGTAAAATATCCGTAAAATCGCCTTTGTACGGACAAAAAAGTGGTGCTATGGTAAAAATGGGTATCAATCGAAAGCTCTCGTTTACCCAGACACAGTCCTGCAGGAAAATTCCACTTTTTTCTCATAGGAAAGTTTGTACGGGAAAATCAAAATTTTGGGTCAATGGGGGGTCCCCCCCGATTTCGTTCAAAATCGGCACACAGGTGCCCCACCACCAGCCGAGAAACTTTCCCCAAAACGGTCCCCGTTGCATTGACGTTTAAGGCCCTTAAAGCCCCGTAAACTCGTAAAAAATCCGTAAATTCGCCCTTGTACGGCCAAAAACGGGGCGCTAGGGTAAAAATGGGTATCAATCGAAAGCTCTCGTTTACCCAGATACCCATTTTTACCATAGCACCACTTTTTTGTCCGTACAAAGGCGATTTTACGGATATTTTACGAGTCTAGGGGGCTTTACGGGCCTTAAACGTCAATGCAACGGGGACCGTTTTGGGGAAAGTTTCTCGGCTGGTGGTGGGGCACCTGTGTGCCGATTTTGAACGAAATCGGGGGGACCCCCCCATTGACCCGAAATTTTGATTTTCCCGTAAAAACTTTCCTATGGGGAAAAAGTGAAATTTTCCTGCAGGACTGTGTCTGGGTAAACGAGAGCTTTCGATTGATACCCATTTTTACCCTAGCGCCCCGTTTTTGGCCGTACAAGGGCGAATTTACGGATTTTTTTACGAGTTTACGGGGCTTTAAGGGCCTTAAACGTCAATGCAACGGGGACCGTTTTGGGGAAAGTTTCTCGGCTGGTGGTGGGGCACCTGTGTGCCGATTTTGAACGAAATCGGGGGGGACCCCCCATTGACCCAAAATTTTGATTTTCCCGTAAAAACTTTCCTATGGGGAAAAAGTGGAATTTTCCTGCAGGACTGTGTCTGGGTAAACGAGAGCTTTCGATTGATACCCATTTTTACCCTAGCGCCCCGTTTTTGGCCGTACAAGGGCGAATTTACGGATTTTTTACGAGTTTACGGGGCTTTAAGGGCCTTAAACGTCAATGCAACGAAGACCGTTTTGGGGAAAGTTTCTCGGCTGGTGGTGGGGCACCTGTGTGCCGATTTTGAACGAAATCGGGGGGACCCCCCATTGACCCGAAATTTTGATTTTCCCGTAAAAACTTTCCTATGGGGAAAAAGTGGAATTTTCCTGCAGGACTGTATCTGGGTAAACGAGAGCTTTCGATTGATACCCATTTTTACCATAGCACCACTTTTTTGTCCGTACAAAGGTGATTTTACTGATATTTTACGAGTCTAGGGGGCTTTACGGGCCTTAAACGTCAATGCAACGGGGACCGTTTTGGGGAAAGTTTCTCGGCTGGTGGTGGGGCACCTGTGTGCCGATTTTGAACGAAATCGGGGGGACCCCCCATTGACCCAAATTTTTGATTTTCCCGTAAAAACTTTCCTATGGGGGAAAAGTGAAATTTTCCTGCAGGACTGTGTCTGGGTAAACGAGAGCTTTCGATTGATACCCATTTTTACCCTAGCGCCCCGTTTTTGGCCGTACAAGGGCGAATTTACGGATTTTTTACGAGTTTATGGGGCTTTAAGGGCCTTAAACGTCAATGCAACGGGGACCGTTTTGGGGAAAGTTTCTCGGCTGGTGGTGGGGCACCTGTGTGCCGATTTTGAACGAAATCGGGGGGGACCCCCCATTGACCCAAAATTTTGATTTTCCCGTAAAAACTTTCCTATGGGAAAAAAAGTGAAATTTTCCTGCAGGACTGTATCTGGGTAAACAAGAGCTTTCGATTGATACCCATTTTTACCATAGCACCACTTTTTTGTCCGTACAAAGGCGATTTTACGGATATTTTACGAGTCTAGGGGGCTTTACGGGCCTTAAACGTCAATGCAACGGGGACCGTTTTGGGGAAAGTTTCTCGGCTGGTGGTGGGGCACCTGTGTGCCGATTTTGAACGAAATCGGGGGGACCCCCCCATTGACCCAAAATTTTGATTTTCCCGTAAAAACTTTCCTATGGGGAAAAAGTGGAATTTTCTTGCAGGACTGTGTCTGGGTAAACGAGAGCTTTCGATTGATACCCATTTTTACCATAGCACCACTTTTTTGTCCGTACAAATGCGATTTTACGGATATTTTACGAGTCTAGGGGGCTTTACGGGCCTTAAACGTCAATGCAACGGAGACCGTTTTGGGGAAAGTTTCTCGGTTGGTGGTGGGGCACCTGTGTGCCGATTTTGAACGAAATCGGGGGGACCCCCCCATTGACCCAAAATTTTGATTTTCCCGTCAAAACTTTCCTACGGGGAAAAAGTGGAATTTTCCTGCAGGACTGTGTCTGGGTAAACGAGAGCTTTCGATTGATACCCATTTTTACCCTAGCGCCCCGTTTTTGGCCGTACAAGGGCGAATTTACGGATTTTTTACGAGTTTACGGGGCTTTAAGGGCCTTAAACGTCAATGCAACGGGGACCGTTTTGGGGAATGTTTCTCGGCTGGTGGTGGGGCACCTGTGTGCCGATTTTGAACGAAATCGGGGGGGACCCCCCATTGACCCAAAATTTTGATTTTCCCGTAAAAACTTTCCTATGGGGAAAAAGTGGAATTTTCTTGCAGGACTGTGTCTGGGTAAACGAGAGATTTCGATTGATACCCATTTTTACCATAGCACCACTTTTTTGTCCGTACAAAGGCGATTTTACGGATATTTTACGAGTCTAGGGGGCTTTACGGGCCTTAAACGTCAATGCAACGGGGACCGTTTTGGGGAAAGTTTCTCGGCTGGTGGTGGGGCACCTGTGTGCCGATTTTGAACGAAATCGGGGGGGACCCCCCATTGACCCAAAATTTTGATTTTCCCGTAAAAACTTTCCTATGGGGAAAAAGTGGAATTTTCCTGCAGGACTGTGTCTGGGTAAACGAGAGCTTTCGATTGATACCCATTTTTACCTAGCGCCCCGTTGTTGGCCGTACAAGGGCGAATCACGGATTTTTTACGAGGTTTACGGG